>NC_085870.1:47898727-47911227 GCF_034702125.1 Engraulis encrasicolus | reverse complement strand
GAATCCTGAGTCGTTCGGGTCCCAAAATGTCTTGATTTCACATGAAATGAACCAGAGGTTGTATGGGGCACCTGGCTAATAATTGTGTGTGTCTGTCTGTCTGTCTGTCTGTCTGTCTGTCTGTCTGTCTGTCTGTCTGTCTGTCTGTCTGTCTGTCTGTCTGTCTGTCTACAGGGGAGAGCCCAAGACGTGGTACGGTGCGCCGGGCTACGCAGCAGAGCAGTTGGAGGGGGTGATGCATAAGTTGGCACCAGAGCTCTTCGAGTCGCAACCCGACCTCCTACACCAGCTCGTCACCATCATGAACCCAAACACACTCATGAGCTACGGAGTCCCGGTACGTACACGCACACACACACACACACACGTAAACGGTTGCTACAGAGCTTGATGCATGTATTAGCAGGCCCATTGGGTCTCTTAGAACATTGAGGTCAAGAATAATATTGCTGGTAATGTGCTAAAGGCCTGCAGGTGTGATGGCGTGTGTGTGTAATTGTGCGGGGCTGAGTGTGTGACTGAGCTATCATCGTGGGAACGAATTCTGCTTTCAGTCCTGTGGGAATAAAGACACCTGACCTTGTGTGTGTGTGTGCGTGTATGTGTGTAACAGATTATCTGTGAGAGTTTGTGTGTCTGCGTCTGGAAACATTATACACTTTCTCTTTGCCTGGACTTTATACTCAGCTATGGCTGGAAGAATATCGGTCAAGCATGGAGAGGCCAGGGGTATGCGTGTGTGTGTGTGTGCGCGTGCATGCGTGTGTGTGTTTAGAGAGAGTGTGAACCAGTGTGTGCAAGTCAAGGCAGGGGTATGAAGGATTCACAAGACCAACATTCACATACAGAAAGCACTTGTCAGCTAGCTGGTTATTTATTTTCAGAGGTGGCCAAAGTAAAAGTAGAAGAGCATTTATGGTGTAACTACAATACTAGTATGATATTGCATAGCAGTTACACAATTTACTCCATTGTATATAATGAGGTGGCTAGACATTGTTGTTACTGAAATAGACACAATCTAAAAAGAAACGTCTCCAAAATTGATCCAATCAGCACAGAATTAGGTACTGTTACTCAGTTACTCAGTTGATTGTTTTGGAAGGAAACTATTGCAGGTTTTTTTTAGGTTTTTCTTCTTTTACTTTGGCCACCTCTGCCAATCAGACCAATGTTGTTTTCTCATGTACATGTATTAGACCAATCAGTGAGCCTGTTATTGTCTCGTGCAGATCTTCCGGACCAATCAGTGTGCCGGAGAGTTTGTCATCACCTTTCCCAGAGCCTATCACAGTGGCTTCAACCAGGGATTCAACTTCGCAGAGGCCGTCAACTTCTGCACCACAGACTGGGTAAAGGACATACACACACACACACACACACACTTGAACTCGACATCAACACCTTTCCATTGTCCACAAGGGGGGGAAATGAACTCACGTATGGAAAGTTGTACCCACCCATCATGAGCTGATCTGTAACGTGTGTGTTGGGCATTGGAAATTAGCCAAGGCTTCAACAGCTATGATGCAATTCTGTTGGGTTTGTATAGCCTACATGATGTGCATCTATCCATACCAAATAAACGGAACTGAACTGAACTGAACTATGTGTTACTGTGTGTTCTCCCATGATAAGCTGCTCTTAAAAGTGTGTGTGTGTGTGTGTGTGTTATCTAGATGCCGCTCGGTCGTAAGTGTGTCGAGCACTACCGCTCCCTGAATCGCTACTGCGTGTTCTCCCATGACGAGCTGGTCTTCAACATGGCGGCCAAAGCTGAGGAGCTGGAGCTGGAACTGGCATCCGCCGTGCAGAGAGAACTCACACACATCACCACCACAGAGAAGGAACTCAGAGAGGCCGTCTACAAGAGGGTACGAGACACACACACACACACACACACACACACACACACACGCACACAAAGCACAAGATGAGAACTCATTGCAGAATACATTCATTTTTGATGTGAAATCTTCGACCGTAGTCCCAATGTGCACCGTACCGTCAGTGGAATGTTGGAATAGACATTGATAAGGATTTACTACCATAATACTGCACTACTGTAACATCACACAGAGCCTTAAGTAATACACAACGCCTTGGTCATTGCCATATTGATGATGGCAAAGCTATAACTGTGGCCATGTCTTCACAGGTTTAATGCTCTTGGTGGGAAGCCTGTAGTTATAGAAGCCTGTAGTTATAGACGCCTATAGCTTATAGTTTGTGTTATTGGGTTATGATTGGCTACCATATGAGGGACGGCAGTGTGTGGAGAATCTTAGATTCTAATGTGTGTGTGTGTGTGTGTGTGTAGGGTGTGTGGCAGTCTAAGCAGGTGGATTATGACACGTTGCCAGATGAGGAGCGTCAGTGTGCGGAGTGTCGGACCACCTGTTTCCTCTCAGCTCTCACCTGCCCCTGTCGACCCTCACAGCTGGTCTGCCTGCATCACACACACCTCCTCTGTTCCTGCACGCCCACGGGATACACACTCATGTGAGTAACACACACCTGTGATCCAGTCCCATTATCCTATTTCCGGTCCTTGACCTGTACTTGTGGCCTTACGCTTCGCTGGCGCCCCACCTCCGTGGAGAAAACCATTAAGTTTCCCTGCTAGCCGAACCACAACAACTTTTTGGGGGACTTTTCCCCATTCAACATCCCCATTGCAAATGAGAAAATTGACTATGAATTGGGCTTTTGCGAGATATTGAATCAAATTTTTTTCCCCCTAGACATTGAATTAATCTTGCAAGGTCATCACAAGGCCTCAACCACAAGGGAGAACCCAAAGTCTTCCTGTAGCATTTGTGCATAAAGCTGATCATTCCAGAGCAAAGTGTGTACATGTACTTGAACGTAGAAATGTGCCTAAATTTACGCACGTTTCAGACCATGCGTGCGAGTCGAGTGGAAGAAGCATGAGATTAAAAATAATATTGACCGTGCAGTTTATAGTTTCCTTTGTATTGCAATTGAGTGTGTCTGTATGTTATCTGACAGTGTATACGTTTGCACTGTACTCATCCTGTAACAAGGACGCCACTTCTGCCGTGGAAATGTGTCTTATGTCTTTTTCCCAAAGTCCAGTTTCCTACAATTGAGTTTTTTTGTCTAGCTTGAGCTGGATGAATGATAATCATCACAGACAGACAGGTGACCTAATGTTATTATATTTAATAAGACGCTGGAGACTCTTGAAATTTGACCTATTTTGCGTGTGTGTTTGTGTGCGTGTGTGTGTAGGTACAAGTACACGCTGTCTGAGTTGAGTGGGTATCTGCAGGCCGTGACTCTGAGGGCGTCCTCATACGACGTCTGGACAACAAGCGTCACACACATGCTACAAGCTACAGGGGACGACAGAACAGGTACACACACACACACACACACACCCCCCTTTAAACACACTTATTCCTAAAACAAGGTTACTGGACACTGTTACATTTCAATAATAGGACAACTTTCTTGTGTGTGTGTGTGTGTGTGTGTGTGTTTATATATCAGATGTGGATGAGTTCCGCAGTCGCCTGGCAGAGTCGGAGCGTAAGAGTTTCCCGGAGAGCGATCTGCTACAGCGCCTCCGAGTGGCCATACAGGAGGCTGACAGGAGTGCAGGCGCAGCACAACAGCTGCTGAACGGCAAGAGGCAGACCAGGTACACTCATGCACACACACTGTGTGCAGTCATGTTAACATCCAGGTGTTGTGTTATCGAGGTGATGTTTAGAACAGCCATGGCTCATCGGACAGAGGGCTGGCCTTTAGATCAGGGGGTTACAGGTTCAAATCCCACCCTTACCAGCACCTCCATCCATGGCTGAAGTGACCTTGAGCAAGGCACCTAACCCCACATTGCTCCAGGGCCTGTAACCAATACCCTGTACCTAAATAACTGTAAATGTCTTGGACAAAAGTGTCTGCCAAGTGAAATGTAATGTAATATGCAGCCATGTTTAATATCCAGGTGTTGTGTTATCCAGGTAATATGTAGTCATGCTAATGTCCAGGTGTTGTGTTGTGTTGTGTTGTTGGTCCACAGGTATCGTTCAGGAGGAGGGAAATGCCAGAACCAGGTGTCAGTGGAGGAACTCAAGGCCTTCGTTACACAGCTCTATAAACTTCCCTGCATTATCAGACAGGCTCCCCTGCTCAAGGTACACACACACATACATACACACACACACAGACGGCTCTACAAACTACCCTGTGTCATCAGACATGCACACACACTACCCTACACCATCAGACAGGCATGAGTACTGAAGACACACACACACACACACACACATCTGCTGGCTGCCTACATCCTCACACAAATGATGCTGTTGAAAAACTCCTTTATTCCCATTGTTGCAATATAATGAATAATAAAATAAAAAATGTTGTGTGTGTGCGTGCGTGCGCAGGACATGCTGTCTCGTGTGGAGGTGTTCCAGCGCAGCTGTGCGGAGGTGCTGGAGGCAGACCTAGACGCGGGAGGCGTGTCCGTGCCGCGTCTGCAAGCGCTGCTGGACGAGGGGGCGGGCTTTGATGTCGAGCTGGGCGAACTTGGCGTGCTGCGCGAGCGTGTGGAACAGGCCCGCTGGGTCGCTGCGGTGACCGAGGCCTGTGCACACACGCACGCGGTCACGCGCACACACACGCTAACGCTGGACGGCATGCGGCGGCTGATCGACCAGGGGGTGGGGCTAGCGCCGCACGCCAGCGTGGAGAAACACATGGCCAAGCTGCAGGAGCTACTCACCGTGGGAGAACACCAGGAGGAACGCGCACACACCCTGCTTAAAGCCAGGTAGGAAGACACACACACACCAGGAGGAACACACACACACACACACACACACACACCAGGAGGAACGGACACACACACTCTTTAAAGGCAGGTAGGAATACACACTCAGGGCCAGGTGGAATGCACATACATGCACATTGTCACCATCTGTGAAGAATATGTGTGCTCGAAATGTGTAAAGGTTTGTGTACACCAAAAGCGGCCAAATCGACGGAAGTCATTATTTCTCTATGGAGGGTCAGCAAATAAAGCAACCAAAGCGGAGCAAAACGACCAGAGCGAATTTGATTAAAGGTCTGCTTAGATGATGGTAATGAGCTATGATGCGGTTTTGTGAAAACCAATTGGAATGTTTGTATCTTCAAATGTCCCAGGCTGACAAGCCAGAGCCGTTAATGAGCTAAATCAGACATGTCAATGTCACATCCTGAATCGAACCCATGGCAAAACTTCAATGACCTTGGCTACTCTGTACCTTAGGTTGTTTCTGGTGTACAGGTACAGTAATGAATGGCTCCAGTGCGTCAGTGGATTACTTTTCACAGAGACATACATAGGTTTGGGGTTGTGTGTGTGTGTGTGTGTGTGTGTGTGTGTGTGTGTGTGTGTGTGTATGTGCGCGCCTGCGTGTAAAGTGCAGAGTTGGCGTTAGTTGTGAATGCTGTTTCCGGATGGATTAGCTGGATAAGCCCTCAGAGGGATTCACTGGACACCACTGACCCTCTCCACACACACACACACACACAGTCATACACTCACACTCAGTCTCACTCCAACATATTTTCACATACTTACAGTATTTGGTTATTTTTCTCTTGCACATGACAAAATGAGATGGATAAGTAGAAGATGATTAGTTTGGCGTGCACATGCGCATTAAGACGTACTTGTAGCCCGTCTGAACAAACATACACGACACATCATTGAGGATATACTGTATCTACTTCTACTGCACATGTAATGAGGTGGCCTACCGCAAATCTAAATCTGTGTGTGTATGTCCCCAGGCCGCGTCAGAGTCTGTCTGTGCTGGAGGCTGCGGTGTTGGAGGCTGAGAGTGTTCCTGTCTTCCTGCCCAACTGCCTGCAGCTCAGCGAAGCCATCAGCTGGGCACGAGACTGGCTACAAGAAGCAGACGCATTACAGGTAGGGAAGAGGGGGTGTGTTTGAGCAATATGTGCACGTACACACACACACACACTGAACTGGTGAAATGTAATAACATTTTATAACTCGTTATCTATATCCTCATGTAATACCCCGTTAAATTGACCACTATTCGTGCGTGCGCGTGTCTGTGTTTTGCAGGTGGGTGGGCGTGTGCCGGTGCTTGGCTCTCTGTGCGATCTGATTGGTCGAGCCCGTGCCATCCCAGTGGCCCTGGAGCCCGTCACTCGACTGGAGGGGCTGGTTGCCGAGGTTACAGCCTGGAGGGAGAGCGCCACCAAGACCTTCTTACCGCGTGACACACAGTACACACTGCTGGAGGTACACACATACACACACACACACACACACACACACACACACACACACACACACACACACACACACACACCAAGATCTTCCTTCCAGAGACACAATACATATTATTAGAGGTAACCACATGTTTATGTTACATTGCACTTAGCTGATGCTTTTACCCAAAGCGACTTAGTTATCTACAGTTACTGTATTAGGTATTGGTTACAGTCCCTGGAGCGGTGTGGGGTTAGTTAGGTGCCTTGCTCAAGGGCACCTCAGCCATTGAGATGGGTAGGGAGAAGAAGGGTGGGATTCAAACCTGCAACCCTCTGATCTAATGACCACCTATCTACGCTACCTGTCCACGACTGCTACTTTTACAAACGGTGTATACACACCTTCATAAATTCATGAACTTACATCAGTGGTTCCTAGCCTTTTTTTGGATTGGGACCCAAACTTTCAGATTTTTTCCAACAACAACAAAAAAACTGTTGTGAGTGTTACTCTTACTCTTGTCATTTACATGTTCATGTGAATACAGTCCAGTGTCATTTGCATTGTGTGTGTGTTTTTCTCTGTAGGTGTTGTGTCCCCTGTGTGAGTCTGCTGGGAGCTCCCAGAGGTCAAAGGTTAAGCGTGCGAAGGAAAAGGACTCCTTGTCGCCCCCTCTCAGGCGGCCGCGACTAGACTCCCTTAACGACCTGGAGAGAACACTGTCAGACACCAAGGACACCGCGTCAGCTGTAAGACACACACACACACACACACACGCACACACACTCTTTCAGTCAAAGACACACAACTGAGCCGTAGAACACTGTCTCTCAAAGACAACTCTGTGAAGTTTTAATTTCGAAGAAAGTGAAGTGCAGCACATGTGTCACCCTCATGAATGAATGAAACCATGAAACCTTTGTTGCTCCGAAGGGAATTTGTCTTGCATTTTGGAGCGTAGATAAAACGCTCAGACATGTATATAGACAATTGCAACAGTACACAGACACTTCTGTGTGTGTATACGTTTAATATCTTAATCGGTGTGTGTATACGTTTAATATCTTAATCGGTGTGTGGATGTGTTTCTGCATATCTTAATCTGTGTGTGTGTGTGTGTGTTCTCAGATGTCTACGCTGGACGAGGTGCGTGTGAAGGAGCTTGAGGGTGTGTTTGCTCTGCGCAGCGCTAACGACGCCAAGCTGGCGGCTAATGCTAGTAACGGTAGCGGTGGCGTTGATGATGATGATGACATCAGCTGCGACTCCTCTTCCTCCTCGCTGCCCCTGCGTGTGTGCGTGTGCCAGGGCGCCCCCTCTGGCGGCATGCTGCAGTGCGAGCTGTGTCACGAGCTGCTCCACCGCGAATGCCTCAGCCCCCAGGAGAGGCAGGACCCTGCGCCGGCAGGTAAGACACACATGCGCGCACACACACACACACACACACACCTTTAGGGACACACACTCACAGTTTTTCAAAGGTAGTCTATTGTGGTGAAATTGTAATATCTTAGCTGTAAAATCGGTTGACCCTTTTGCGTGTGTGTGTGCCTGCTCCTCAGGGTCATCGTCAGGGTCCTCATCGGGGCGTCCGTGGCTGTGTCCGCGGTGTCGTCGGTGTGAGCGTCCTCCTCTGGAGAGGGTTCTCCCCCTGCTGGCCAGCCTGCAGCGTATCCGCGTCCGGCTGCCCGAGGGAGACGCCCTGCGCTTCCTCATCGAGCGCACCGTCCAATGGCAGCACCGCATCCAGCAGCTGCCCTCGCCCGCCGTCCAATGGCAGCACCGCATGCTGCCCGCCCCCTCGCCGCACCACCGCAACGGGAACGGATCAACGCATGCCAACCACAACGGCATAAATGTGAGTAGCTCACTGTTAGGGCTTTGACTTTTGCATAAAACATATTCAAACACACACACACAGTCCAAAGTCCAACAGTGATTTAATTGAACAGGACTGACATGATGATAATGTGTGTGTGCATGTGTGCGCACATGTTTAGGGGAGGCATTATATGTCTGTGAGGAGTGAGGAGGAGGAGGAGGATGCTGATGATGATGATGATGATGATGATGATGTTTTTTGTGTGTGTTGTGTAGGGGAGGCATCAGTCTGGGAGGAGTCCGGGCCATTCACCCTCATCTGATGACAACAGCAGCTACTACATAGAGCAGCCCTGCATCCTACCCAGCGGTCAGTACACACACACACACTCTCGCACACACAGCCCTACATCCTACCCAGCGGTCAGTACACACACACACAGCCCTACATCCTACCCAGCGGTCAGTACACACACACACTCTCGCACACACAGCCCTACATCCTACCCAGCGGTCAGTACACACACACACACACACACACACACACACACACACAGCCCTACATCCTACCCACACCTACACACACACACACACAGCCCTACATCCTACACACACCTACACACACACACACACACACACACACACACACACACACACAGAGACAGCCCTGCATCCTACCCAGTGGTCAACACACACACACACACACACACACACACACACAGAGGATCAGGTATTAGAGGGTGTAGTAATTGTGTGTATGTGTGCGTGTGTGTGTTCCAGGTGTATCTAGTGAGGTAGAGCAGCTGGTGGTTGAGGGCCTGCTGCTCCAGGTGAGTCTACCTGAGCTGCAGCAGTTGCTCCTGACGATGCAGACCCGCCTCTCCCCAACGCCATCGGCCAATCACGATCACCTGTACCACGCATCACTCGACAAGAGTCCGGCCCCCTCACACGGACAGGTAGGACACTACCCTACACACACGCACAAACACAACCCTCTGTTCCTGGGGCACACCCATACAAAATGCGTCGAGATACAGCCCTCTGATTTATTGAATGTTCATGTGTGCGCTCCACAGGATGTGACATCACGCAGCAGGAAGGAAAGTGGCAGCGGAAGTGGTGGCGAGAAGCAGAGCAAGCGGCGCCTGGAGAAGGAGGAGAGAGGAGCGCAGGACGCCAAGAAACCTCAGAAGAAGAAGAAGACCCAGCAGCAGAAGGAGGAGCAGGAGAGGAGGAGAGAGGAGCGCAGAGAGGAGAAGAGGAGGAGGAGGGAGGAGAGGAAGAGGGAGAAGAGGAGGCAGGAGGAGGAGAGGAGGAGAGAAGAGCAGCAGAGGAGAGAAGAAGAGAGGAGAGAAGCGCGCAGCAGCACTGGCTCCTCCCCTCAGAGCTCTCTTGACCAATCAGGATCAGACGAGTCAGAAGATGAGTTTGCACGCTGCGCCTACGCACGCTGTCAGCAGCCAGAAGGAGACGAGGTGAGACACACACACACACACACACACACACACACACACACACACACACACACACACACACGGAGCACAGCAGCCAGAAGGAGATTAGGTATGACACACACAGGCACAAACACATGCACACACATACACCTCGTTATTTCTGTTCCACATGCTATTTTCACAAAGTGATGGAGTTGCTGTGTGTATTTGATTCTAATGATCTGTGTGTGCGCGCGTGTGTGTTTTTTTAGGTGAACTGGGTGCAGTGTGACGGCGGCTGTAACGAGTGGTTCCACCAGATCTGTGTGGGCGTGTCCGTGGAGGAGGCGGAGCGAGACGACTACATCTGCTCTCGATGCTCAGGCTCCGCCCACCAGCCGCAGCTACAGCACCAGCATCAGCGCTACGGATCCCCTTGAGGACCAAAATTAACTCACTTATAACTTAACATAACACACTCACACACTTACACACACTTACAAATCAACTCATAGACTCTTACTTGCTCGCAGTAGCTTGGGACTCGAGTGTGCTTCATATGCCCTTTACTTGTCTTTCAATCAAAATCTCACACACACACACACACACACACACACACACTTACACCCCTGTGCTGCCTGAGTTTAACCCCTTATTGCCCTGTACATTTGGATTGGACTGTTAAGTAGAGCTCTGAGTGTTGTTGCTCTCTCTCTCTTTTGTATTTAGACGTGTGTGTGTGTGTGTGTGTGTGTGTGTGTGTGTGTGTGTGTGTGTGTGTGTGTGTGTGTGTGTGTGTGTGTGTGTGTGTGTGTGTGTGTGTGTGTGTGTGTGTGTGTGTGTAGCAGCGCGGTGTTCCCTGTGGTGAACTGCGTTTGACCCCCACTAGCTGCACCCGTTCACCCCAGCCCAACCCAGTCACATTGTTCACCACTCATACACACACACACACACACACCATCCCCTGTGTGGCTGTCCTGTCCACGTTGTAATGTAATGACATGAAATGTGAGTAATTCTGCAGCCCCCTGCCCTGCTTTGGTACCCGTATTGAGTAGAGGAGAGGAGAGGACACCGTCTCCTGCAGTCCTGTAGACTAGCATTATTATTTATCAGCAATAAGCCGACTGGCGCCGGGAGGAGGGGGAGGAGAGGGCTGTAAGCTGAAGGCTAATGAGCTGGAGGAGACATTTGTACAGATTGCTATTAATTTGTGTCTCCCGCCACAGTGTGTGTGTGTGTGCGTGTGTGTGCGTGTGTGTGTGTGTGTGTGCGCGTGTGTGTCTCTCGCCAGTCTCCTGCTGCAGAATCAGACGTGTGCGTGTGCGTACGTGCCTGCGTGTGTGTGTCTCACGCGTGCACCATGACTGGGAGAGGCTGTTGGCTCTTTTCCTTTTGTGGAATTAAAGTGGTTTTTGCTTCCTGACATGGGTCTCATGTGTGTGTCACTCTCTCTCTCCATGCATTTCTTTTAATTAATACTGTATAACATGTTAACACTTTGCATTACACAGTCTCTCTGTCAGAGTAGGGTAATTTTATTACTCATGAAGGAAATTGACTTGTGCAGAAGTATTAGGGTTTGGTTAGACAGGCCACACTCTCCTAGTGGCGCAACACCTTCAGCTGCAATATAAATATCGTTTCTGAGCTCCATAGAAATCGGGAACTCCACCCACTTTGTCGGGAATCAGTCAACTTTGAGCAGCTCCAACGGCCCTGGGTAGAGGTGTGTTCAAGACAGTGACGTGGTTTAAACTTAGGCACAGACTTTTCTGTCCTGGACCAGAAAAAAAAGAAAAATCTGGCGTCGACCAGTAGCAAACCGAGTGAGGCAGGTCAAACTTGCCGTTTGGTAAATATTATTTGTTATGCTCCTGCAAAATTATCTGGCCTGACAGGCTAGGGTGTTGTTTTACAAAAAGATTCAGATGTTAGAAACCTGGTATAGGGCTGCACAATTAATCGTCAATAATCGAAAATCGTGATATAATTGTGTTATCGAACTTGTGATTTCAATCGTGATTTAATCGTGGCAATAGTGACCTACCTTCGAGAGCTTCCTTGAAGCCAGAACATACCGACAGGCTGGTGTTTCTGGCCAGAAATCTGTTCGCCTAAGTTTCACGCTATTGCCTTTTACATAATTATTACAATTCATTTTATTTTGCTCATCCTGTATATAATTCAGTCTTGGTTATATTTCATTTTGTTAGAATTTTTACAAAATTCAGCAAAAATCAATAATCGTGATTAATAGTCGTGATTATGATTTTGACCCAAATAATCATGATTATGATTTTTTCCATAATCGTGCAGCCCTAACCTGGTATTGCTGGTGGGTTTGGGGGCACGTCCCCCAAGAAAATTCAAAATTGCATTTAAAAGTGTGATTTTCACAGTGTGGAAAAGGAAATAAAGAGGCTTGCTCTTCAGGGCCTTGACTCTTGGGCCCCTGGAAAGTACTTGTGGGAGTTCAGTGGAAGCTTCCCCAAGCTGCAGATACCTCCGTCCGGACTGCAGCTACTTGGGGACATAGAGTAGAGCAGGGATGTCAAACTCTGATCAGGAGCCCAAATCTGGTCTGTGGAGTAATTCGGCCCGTGAG
Source organism: Engraulis encrasicolus (assembly GCF_034702125.1). NCBI lineage: Eukaryota > Metazoa > Chordata > Actinopteri > Clupeiformes > Engraulidae > Engraulis > Engraulis encrasicolus. The sequence continues at coordinate 47,899,097 of NC_085870.1, read as the reverse complement.
ACCATTTCAAATGTGAATTTGACACCCCTGCAGTAGAGAGAGGGTGTGTGCATGAGTTAGCTGACGTTTTCCAACAAACTGCTTCTACAATTTGAATGGTTTGATACTTTGAAGTCAACTAGGGAGCAGGCTTCACTCAGAGTTCCTTTGGCAGTTGGCAGTCGTGTTTTTTAACTGCTGATGGAAAAAATATGGGGTCCCTAGAAATGTCCCTATCCAAAAAGGTTTGGGAACCACTGACTTAATTCTGGGACCCCTCGCTCTCAGGGCCCTGGATAACTGACCTGTTTGTCCCTGTCCAACCCCTGAAATGTCATACCTGGTAGGGTGCTGGTCCTGTCTTACACACATTGGAGTGGAACAAAAGGAG
>NC_085870.1:47883727-47893727 GCF_034702125.1 Engraulis encrasicolus | reverse complement strand
AGCCTTTCGCCGGTGAATTGTGCTGAAACTAGATTGTGGACATGCTGGACGTTATCGCCAAATTACGATAGAAAGGGCTACCAATGTTAGCTAATATTGCTCATTACCTCATCTACACAGTTGCCGGTATCCAAAAATATACGATAGCATAATTAAATAGTATTTGAAATAGTGATATTATCAAGTTTTCAGTGAAGTGATCAGTGAAGTGGGCGGAATTTGGCGACCTTACTATAGAGTCCTTCAAGAGACTGATGGGTGTAGTAGGGAAGTAGAGTCCTTCAAGAGACTGATGGGTGTAGTAGGGTAGTAGAGTCATTTGTATGTGATGAGGATGTGATTACTCCAGAAGAAAAAAAAATGAATTCCCTAGTGTGTGCGTGTGCGTGTGACACCATCGGTGTGTTGTAGCAAGGACTAGAGTTGCCCTGCCGGGACTCGAACCCGGTTCTTCTGTGGTACCAAACTGGGGCTCTGACCGCTACTCCACAGAGCCAGGCTCGTTGGTGTGACAGTCAAAGGGCACCCACAACCCTAGTGATGGTCTCAGTGTGTTTACGACGTGATTCCATCAGTAAGGTGTATAAATGTGTGTGTGTGTGTGTGTGTGTGTGTGTGTGTGTGTGTGTGTGTGTGTGTGTGTGTGTGTGTGTGTGTGTGTGTGTGTGTGTGTGTGTGTGTATGTGTGTAGGCCAAGGCTGCTATCCGTGCCCTGCTGCCCGCGGGTCTGCGTGAGTCCATCAGTAAGGTTCGCTCCAGCGTGGCGTACGCGGTCTCGGCCATCGCCCACTGGGATTGGCCGGAGGCGTGGCCTAATCTCTTCACCGCCCTCATGGAGATGCTGATGAGTGGAGACGTCAACGCAGTGCACGGAGCCATGAGAGTGCTGACAGGTACACACACACACACACTAGGGGTGGTATGGTTCACAAAATTCACGGTTCGGTTCATATCACGGTGTCAAGGTCACGGTTTTCGGTTCTCTACGGTTCTTTTTTTTTAGTTCATGATAAATAGAGCACTGGCTAATAGAATCGGACTTATCAATAAATATCCTACATGTGGTTTGTATAGGCTTATAATGTGAAAATGGTGTGATTTTAATTGTGTCATCCTCTGATTTGGTCTTATACGCTAATGTTTTAATCAGAGAGACTGGATAAGATACTCCTAGAATCTGTTCTAGATCTGTCTAGAATATGTTTTACATATTTTTCTGGGCAGTACATGAATTGCGGTTTGCGATGGATTGCACGGTTCGATTCGGTATGTGTGTGAAATGTACGGTTTCGGTTTTCGGTGCGGTTTGTGCCATCCCTAATACACACACACACACACCAGGGGTCTATGGTTAAGGAGTAAACCAGGTTAAGTTAAGAGGTAAATCATCTAATAGAAGAGCCTGGAGTCCTCATTTACTCCAGACTCTTCTATTAGATAATTTACCTCTTGGCTTAACCTGGTTTACTCCTGAACCAGCTGCTTAGTATACCCCTCTGGGTTGTGTAAAGTAGCAGTTCTCTTACAGATGTAATTACAACATTAGAGGTATGCTATTACATGGCTACAGCTGTGTAATATCACACTACTAATAGCGTTGTAATTACACCTGTAAGAGAACTTCTATGTCTACTTTATACAACTCCTACACACAGGTGATGTTGCTCTGTTGCGCACAGGTGAACCAGCTGCTTAGTACACGGAGCCATGAGCGTGCTGACAGGTACACACACACACACACACACACACACACACACACACACACACACACACACACACACACACACACACACACACACACACACACACACACACACACGTCAATGCAGTACATGGACCCATGGGAGTGATGACGGACGGGACACACACACACACACACAGAGCCATGAGAGTATTCACAGGTAAAAAGTTGCATTGTACCTGTAAAAGTATTCATAAGTTTATTTGAGAAAATGCACCTTATTTGCAATCTCTGTCTTTGTGGCTTGTGTGTTCTCAGATGTGTCCTTGTTAACGTGTGTTTGTGTGTGTGTTTGCAGAGTTCACTCGAGAGGTGACGGATACTCAGATGCCACTGGTGGCTCCCGTCATTCTCCCAGAAATGTACAAGATCTTCACCATGGCAGAGGTACTACTAGTGTGTGTGTGTGTGTGTGTGTGTGTGTGTGTGTGTGTGTGTGTGTGTGTGTGTGTGTGTGTGAGTGTGAGTGTGAAATGGGTGTGAGAGACCTATAAGTGTGTGTGTGTATTGCTTGGTGTGCTGGTTGAAGTGTTTTCTGTGTTCTTATCAGACCGTTGAAGTTTATTAAACTGTTTCATTGTGTGTGTGTGTGTGTGTGTGTGTGTGTGTGTGTGTGTGTGTGTGTGTGTGTGTGTGTGTGTGTGTGTGTGTGTGCTTGTTAGGTCTATGGCATTCGTACGCGTTCACGTTCCGTTGAGATCTTCACCACCTGTGCCAACCTCATCTGCGCCATCGAGGAGGTCGAGAAGGTACGAGTGTGTTTCAGTGTGTGCGTGACAGGCAGGCAAGCAGACAGGCAGACTCACAATGGCAGACAGACAGGCACAAAATTCCCATCCCCCTGCTGTAGAATGGCTGTATAGCATTACAAGGCTGTACTTTTATTAACAATACTGTATGTTTCTCTCAATAAGTTCACCAAGTTGACAGACATGGAAGTAAAAGTGTCTCCTTATACTGTATTTGGCTGTGTGTGTGTGTGTGTGTGTGTGTGTGTGTGTGTGTGTGTGTGTGTGTGTGTGTGTGTGTGTGTGTGTGTGTGTGTGTGTGTGTGTGTGTGTGTGTGTGTGTGTGTGTATAGTTCTCTCACATTTTGTTCCACGTGTGTCCATTAGGGGGCAGCCAAGGCTCTGATCTTCCCCGTGGTGCAGCAGTTCACTGAGGCCTTCATCCAGGCCCTACAGATGCCAGACGGACCCACATCAGACAGCGGACTGAAGATGGAGGTCCTCAAGGTACACGCACATGCACACACACACACACTCTTCATCCAGGACCTTCAGATGGCAAACAGGCATCTGAATACAGGAGACTCAGTCCTTCCCCAAGCCCATGGTGTCATAATAACAATAATAATAATATAATCTTCTCTCTACCTTCAGGTCGTGATCACCTTAGTTAAGAACTTCCCCAAGCCCATGGTGTCGTAATACTACTAATAGTAATAGTAGCAATAATAATAATCATAATAACAACAATAATAATGTAATGTAATCATCTCTTTCCAGGCTATTATACTACTACTACTACTACTACTACTACTAATAATAATAATAATGTAATCCTCTCTTCTCCAGGCTGTGACTGCGTTGGTTAAGAATTTCCCCAAGCCCATGGTGTCGTCCATGCAGCAGATTCTCCCCATCGTCTGGAACACACTCACAGAGAGCGCCGCCTTATATCCTTACAGAGCTGTGCGTGCGCGTGCGTGCGTGCGTGCGTTCTCAGCCATATGTGTCCCTGTCTCTGTAAGACAATAACTGGTGTATGTGTGTGTGTGTGTGAGTGAAATTGTAGCTGAAGTGTGTTTGGGTAAGAGAGTAGGATGCATGTGGAAGCGTATGGTTTGTTTGTGTGTGTGTGTGCATGCTTACGTCCATGTTTGTTTTTTTAGCGTGTGTGTGTGTGTGTGTGTGTGTGTGTGTGTGTGTGTGTGTGTGTGTGTCTTCCTTGACTCCATTCTCCACCTATGTGAGGACAGAAGTCAACTACACAGAAGAGGTGGACGATCCAGTAGACTCAGATGGTGGGTACCACATTTAGGTGCTCCGATTGCTCGGCAGCCGATCATGATCGGCCGATAATGGCCAAAAATAGCCTGATCGGTGATCGGGAAAACATGCCGATCAAAAAAACGATCCAGAGATATTAAATTCTTCACGCAACCATTTTGCCTTTAGGCTACACCTGGCGCTGCATGCCTAGGTGCTGGCTCTGCACAGCTGCTGCACCAAAAGAAGACATCTTTGCTTGTCTACAACTTTTCAGAATTCCCTCCTTCATTTTCACCATTTATAATCATATCTGCACCAACAATGATCTGATTTTCCAATCCATGCACCGTTTAGCCTACATGACGCGTAATTTGCGAATGACGTGTCAGTCTCGCCATGTTCGCTATTTTGAGTTACAGCCTGTATGGAAGTTGTCAGTCAGCTCGCAACAACTAAACGTTTCCAAAACAAACATCAACGGTATTGTTTTTAAAGTTGTAGCCTAATTGACAGCCAGTTCATTAGTTTGTAGTGGCTGCAACACCAAACAGCAACAGAGGGAGAGTGGACGGTGAAACTCAATGAGTCTGTGCAGGGAATTCTACAATCTATGACAGTGTTACAGAGAAAGAGCTTTCCTCGCAGACACGCTGTGTTGTGCGTGTTGCCTGTTCTTTCAAGTGAATTTTTTTTTTGTTTAGTATCTCAAGTATTTCAGTTACAATGTAATTTGCGATTGACTACTCCTCGCCAGTTAGCCATTTTACGTTATAACCTGAGTAGTTGCCTCGGTCAGCACGCGACAACTTCACGTTGTCCGCACAAACATTTCAACGACGTTATTCTTTTCAAAGTTGTAATTGGCAGTCAGTCGATTAGTTTGATAGTCGCTGAAACACCAAACGGCGACAGATGAGGGGAGAGGGAGAGAGCTCAGACTCAGAACGGCAGCGGAGCACTGCAGCTGTGGACTGTGACAGAGAGGGGAGGGGCTCTCCCCACGAGGCTGCTCATTTAAAGCGACAGGGTTTTTTCTCGTATGTAGAAGACTATTTGAAGTAATGTTTCAGTTTCAATTCAATCTTAAATAGTTTAGTAATTATATGCAATAACTTATAAATTGATTAATACTGTAGACTTACTTGTAGGCTATATTACCAACACTAGTCTGAGAGCTGAAAGATAATAATAATAATAATAATAATAATAATAATAATAATAATAATACATTGTGAAAGCAACATGTGCTAATTAAGATTGATTGGTTTATGGGCAGAAATGGTATTCAATAAGGATAATTAATAGGCTATTAAAAAAATAGGAAATAATTTTTGTGATCGGCAATGATCGGTGATCGGCAGATAAAGATTTTTGGTGATCGGTATCGGTGATCGGGCCAAAAAATGGTGATCGGAGCACCTCTAGTACCACACACATGCACTCCATACCGTTTCTCTTTCAGAACGTCACACACACACACACACACACACACACACACACACACACACACACACACACACACACAATACCTTTTCTCTACTATCTCTTTCATACACAGACACTGTTCGGTTCGACTTCTTTTTGTCCCCACCGAAAGGGTTGTCAAGAGAGCAAACGTGACGTCATAACATTCTTATTTTCTTTTGTCCAAGATGCAGGTTATAAACCTGCAGACATGAAAGACTGCAATGTGAAAAAACAACCATGGCAGACATATCCATCCTACAGTAATATTGAACCTTGATGTTCACAATTAAACACAAATAAGTGCATTCTACAATAACAGTGGACCTTGATTTATACATATATTAAGCACAGATATATACAAAATAAATGCATTGAAAAGTATACATTCATATATTATAAATACCCAGCATTATTATTAATTGATTTGGCTTCATACTAAATGGCAATTACTTTTATCTGCAATAAACCACCAAGCCAGAAATGAAGGAATCTTAAACACCAGTAGCACTGTATTGTCAAAGGTGAGCACTATTTTGCACTATTACAGTACATTGCAACGAGCCAAATCAACATTGCATATAAAGGCTACACATTGCAATTGCCATATAAGAGTCAAATCAACACTACACCAGTGCATTCCACAGTAGCATCTTTTACATATTGATAGGCTATACTAAGAAGCCAATTACTCCACAAAGCAAAACATTTCAGGACATGATTGGTCTTTATCACTCAAGGTAGTCAGATCAAGAGTGCAAAGTATGCGGTTGAAAGTAGCAATTTTAAGTATCCAAATTCATTATCAACTGCACTAGGGTGTCAATCACATCAGCTGGCATTTACCACAAGCACTAAGCTAACTAGATGTAAACTACATTACCCAAAATGCAAAGCAGGAAGTAGAACCACGGACCGCGAATGTAAGCGCTGAACTCGAACATTGTAACAATATCGCTACTGAGACAATTTAGCTCTCAAAGCGGACTTTGGACTACAAGGGATGTAAATAAAGGCGAACTGGTCACCTTTATTTACATCCCTTGTAGTCCAAAGACATTTGGAACCTGACAACAACTTAAAAACACAATGTTGTACAAATGAATGAAAAGGCTTACCATTGGCATGTCACTCTCCTGACGAGACGGCATGTCAAACAATGAAAGTGCGCTCCCGTTTATAGTTAGTGTCGGCGCCTCATTGGATAATTACGGACTACTGGGATATGTCACGCAAACACCATTGGCTACAAACACACTACTGGCAAATGCTCCAACCAGGTAAAGTGCAGCACCAACTAATTCACCTGCGCTGCACTGACTTTAATTGTTCAATTGAGATGTACCTCCCAATGGCTCAGCCACGCAATTGAGCGCAACAGACACACTTCACCATATGTGTCTGTTTAATGCGAGTTGTCTTTTGAGGGTTTTTGAGAATCTAGTGTTCATCTCTCTCTCTCGTTCTCTCGCTCTTCCCCCTCCCCAGGTGAGGTGTTGGGTTTTGAAAATCTGGTCTTCAGCATCTTTGAGTTTGTCCACACTCTTCTGGAGAACAGCAAGTTCAAGACCACGGTGAAGAAAGCCCTGCCAGAGCTCATATACTACATCATACTCTACATGCAGATCACAGAGGACCAGGTAGGTGTGTGTGTGTGTGTGTGTGTGTGTGTGTGTGTGTGTGTGTGTGTGTGTGTGTGTGTGTGTGTGTGTGTGTGTGTGTGTGTCTACACAGCCCTATTCAGATCAGAAAGATCTGAGGTGTGTGTTAGGGATGGCAAATTTTTTTTAAATATCTTAACCGGTTACTGAGACTCATTAACTGGTGGTTAACCGGTTAACCGGCAATCTTAAATGATATAACGTTCACATGCCTCATGGGCACAGCACTGAATTTTTACTTTTTATTTTTTACATAAGCCTTTCTTTTTGCTGCTCAGACAGGATGTATCATATCCAGCCAGTGTCGCCAGATGGAAAATGCTGAATTATCGTACCAAAACCTCAAAATTATAGTTTTTGGGAGGAAATCATTATTATAATTATTATTACCGGTTAACCGGTGGCAGAAAATTTAACCAGTTATCATTGATCCGGTCGACTATCGGTTAACCGGTTACTGGTTAACATCCCTAGTGTGTGTGTGTGTTGTGTTTTGGAGAACTGTCTGTGCACAGCTGTATATAACTTTGTGTGTGTGTGTGTGTGTGTGTGTGTGTGTGCAGAGTAAGGTGTGGACGGCTAACCCTCAGCAATTTGTGGAGGATGAAGATGATGACACCTTCTCCTACTCCGTCAGGATATCAGCACAGGACCTGCTACTGGTGAGACACTGTGTGTGTGTGTGTGTGTGTGTGCGCGCGCTGTTTTTTATGAGAGGCGCAGCGGAGGAAACCGCTGGTACCAGTCGCAACGCGACAAACCACCTTGCTTCTCACTCCTACAGCAACCAATACGGGTGTACTCACGTCATGAAACGTACACCTACCTCGGCCATCAGTTCAATGTCGCAGGTGACTGGGAACATCAACAGTCAGATCTCATCTGCGAGTACACCCATAGACTACAACTAATAGACTCAGCCTCCCTACCCATTTTAATGAAAGTACAAGCCATTCGAGAAATAGCCCTATCGAAAATCCAACATCTCTTTGCAAACCTCCACCTCTCACAAAAGACCCTCACAGAACTCAACAACATAACTGTCCGAACGGTTAGACAATGGTTTGGGCTAAATACACACTCAACCAGGGACATTCTTTTTCAGCCGATAAAGAAGGGGGGGCTGGGAGTCCCAAACATAGAATGGACATACACTGCCACAGGGATTAAAGTTCTCCGGCATATGCCGGATTTCCGGCTTGCAGCGATTGGCCGTGTTTTTTTTTTTTTTTAATTCTCGGAAATAAATTGACGGTAAATTTTTTTTTTTTTAAAAAGACAACCGAAATCCCTCCTGCGTTTGTCAGCCAATGGTAGCAAGGAGCTCACTAAAACTAACATTGTTAACCAATCAGAAGAAGAAGGGGGCAGGTCTTAGGAAAGCGTGCTACTTCAGTATCTCGCTCGAGTCGGACCTCCACAGCCGGTCTACTAGCAGTCGCCGACTCGCCGTTCTCATGCCGCGGTCACAGAGCAGTGTCAACAACTCGCTCTACATGGCAAGGCACCTTGCACCGTTTATTGCTCTATGAGCAGAAAGATAACTAAACTGCATGCTATGGATTGGTGATGCCGTTGTCGTCAAAAACATGAAACGGGACATTGTGTGTTTGGACATAGCCTACAGAATGTCGATAAGCATACAGTGTTGATGGAGCTTTCAGCGAACGTTCCATGAAAGAGTGGCGAGTAGGCGAGCAAGCGAAAAGCTAGCTTTGTGTGTGCACGGCACGGAAACACAATTTCTAGGCTTTCAGCTTAAGAGCAACGGTAAACTGGATATTAGAGCAACGGGATTTGGTGTGAGGTCAGACTGGATGGACTTGAACGACCTCTGCAACCGCACAGGAATACAGCTGCGGTGGGGCAAATCAGACGGCACAGGAATAACACCTAACGACAACGTAATCACGGACCCACTCATCTATCCACACGCAACCTTTGCGCAAGACGACGGGGAGCAAGAGCTGCCCGCAAGACATATATAGAATTCTATCCTCCAGATGAAACGGTCTCAGAGCGCACATCATTGGGCCAGCCTAAAACTGCAGAGGAAACTGGTGGGCTTAGCCTTTGCAGATCACGCCTTGTCCCACTCCGTGCTCTCTAACTGCTCTGTTGGCGAGGACATATTAATCTTTACCATCAAAGCCCGCCTCCAAGTCCTCCCAACAAAGTATAACCTGGCCACCTGGTACCCCAATAACCACGACCCATACTGTATCCTTCACTGCTCCACTAGGGAAAACGAAACGATAGCGCACATCCTTAATGGCTGTAGCTTTTACAAGGGACTATATATTGCGCGACATGACCGACTGGTAGACCTAATCTCTGACAGCCTTAAGGACATTTTAGATGAATGTATAAAAATGCATAAACACAGTGCTGTGCAGATAAGCTTGTTTACTACAGAAGTACATGGAGATCATGTTCAACTGGACAATCTCCCAAATACTCCAGATATTACTATCATTGATGAAGCGAATAGGATAGTGACCCTCGTTGAAATAGGTTGTTCTTTTGATTTATATATGGACACTTGTTTTAATGCCAAAATGCTTAAGTACCAGCCACTGGTGGAATTAATTATGAGCCTTGGATATAACTGCAAGTTAGTCGTCCTTGTGTTTGGGAGCCTTGGACACATACATAAACTAGTCATGCGAGGCTTGCAACTGTGTGGATTATGCAAAAAGAGTGCAAAGGCACTGGCCAAATTTTGTTCAATTTCTGCCATAATAGGAAGCCTGTCCATTTGGAGACGGAGATGTCACATCTATCCATAGAGACTAATGGACTTATTATTCTGATTTTCATCATACTTGCCAATCTGCAGAATATTTCCATTAATGTTTAGAGCTGTAATTCTTGGTGGTGATCCAAATAAAAGTACTAAACTGTGTGCGTACGTGCCTGTTTGCGTGTTTGCACGTGTGTGTTTGCACGTGTGTGTTATAGGATATAACTAGGGTAGAGATGCTGTTTATATAAGTGTGTGCGTGTGTGTGTGTGTGTGTGTGTGTTCAGGCCGTAGCAGCAGAGTTCCAGAATGAGAGTGCTGCTGCCCTTGCTGCCGCGGCAACTAGACACCTCCAGGAGGCGGACCAAGCCAGGAGTAGCGGCAACCAACACTGGTA
>NC_085870.1:47873727-47881227 GCF_034702125.1 Engraulis encrasicolus | reverse complement strand
AAAACTCCCAGAGAGGGTCTTATAAGCCAGTACGTCCAATGTGTAAAAAAAATCATGGCCGCGACACTCATAAATCTCTGTCGATATTTTAGAACGACTTCGGGGGAAAACGGGACTGCGCGTTATGAAAAAATACTTGTGGGTATAGCCTACCAGTAGGCTAATGAAGAGCGTCGCGGGGTACAGTAGCCAGGCTGTATGCAAGCGTTACAATGTCACCTGTTGGAAGACGCGTCTCTCTCTCTCTCTCTCTCTCTCTCTCGTGCTCGTATTGCAAGCTGTTGCATATTATTTGCTTGATGCAAAGTTGTGATGGCATACACGCTCTCGTTGACATGGTTGTGTGCATGGTCGCATGGATTCGCAAGACTTTATTGCAATAACACAGTGAAAGCGTGGAAGGGCCGTTCACTTCCTATCTCGGTGTCCTTGACTGAAACAAGTTGCAAAACTCACTTCCGAATCCTTTGCGATCGGCACTACAGTGATTGTTATCAGAAGGCTTGTGCCTACGCATAGACATAGACCCTTAAATTACAAACATTAGCGAACATTGAAAAAAGATCAGACAACGACCGTCGGGTAGCATGCTCATGAAAGCGACAGGGGAGAGTGGAGAAGTTGCGCAAAAATGTAAGATGTTTGCTACTGTGCGACAGCACCGCCACTATTTCATGACTGCATACACTTCTTCGTCATGGATAAATGGGCAACAATACTTTTTCCAGCCAGGATTGCACTGAAAAGTAGGCTACTGCTGTTAAAAATAAAAGTCACGGGTGTGCAGCACCGACGCCTGCGTGTATGTGTGGGAGGAGAGAGACGCGGAGCAGCTGAGATGAGGGTCGCGACTTCCGAAATAGCAGGCAATTCTTTTTCAATGTTTCAGTGACATATTAACAAAAATGCTTCCTATTGGTTTTCGTCTCCGGTGGTATTGTAGTCACATTTTTATTTTTTTTGACGAAAATATAAATTAATAAACTCCACCGAATGTTGAAGGGGACAAAGGGGAAAAATGCGGCTTTACAGGAATTACGTGGCATCGTGAAATTATGCGGAATATCATTGAATTTGCATGAATCCACGCGATCGCTGAATCGCGAAAAACTGGAGGGACTGTTTAGATCAGAGGGTTGCCGGTTTGAATCCCAGCTTCCCACTCCCTACCTCACTCCAATACCCCGTTAATAACTATGTGGCTTTGGATATTAGCGTCAGCTAGGTATATCGAAATGTAATTCTCACTTGTGTGTCTTTCTGACTGTCTGTCTGTCTCTCTCTCTCTCTCTCTCTCTCTCTCTCTCTCTCTCTCTCTCTCTCTCTCTCTCTCTCTCTCTCTCTCTCTCTCTCTCTCTCTCTCCCCTCTCCTCCTGTAGCTACTGTGACCAGTTGAAGCTTGCAGACAGTGTCCAGGTGTTGCAGCCGTACCTCCCGAGTGTCCTGGAGGGTCTGGTGCAGCTGGCCGCCCAGTTCAGCTCCGAGGTTCTGACCCTCGTCATGGAAACGCTTTGTATCGTCTGCACCGTAGACCCCGCCTTCACCACCAGCGCGGAGAACAAGATCTGCCCCCTCACCATCGCCATATTCCTCAAATACAGCAACGGTACACACACACACACACACACACACACACACACACACACACACACACCAGATCTGCCCCCTCACCATTGCCATATTCCTCAAATGCGCGCACACACACACACACACACACACACACACACACACACACACACACACACACACACACACACACACCAGATTTGCCCCCTGATCATCGCCACATTCCTCAAATACAGCAATGGCACACACACAAACACACACACAAACACACACCAGATAAGACATCTTCACCATTGTCATATTCCTTAAATACAGCAACGTTACACACACACACACACCAGATCTGCCCCCTGACGATAGCCATCATCATCAAATACAGCAACGGTACAGTTCAGCTGTCCATCGTGTCTGATGAAGACTCTTGTTCCAATCAGGATGGGGGTTGGGGGAGGGGTAGGGTCAACGTTGTTTGGCGTTGATGCCATCTCATGTGGCTATGGAGACCGATTTTGGATCCGCACACTCTTCCACAGATGGAGCAGGCATGCCCTGATGTTTGAGATGAGTTGTCTTCTGCCTTCTGGTGTCGCTGAGCCCGTCTTGTAGTCCTCCTTTCAATAAAGATGTTGTTTATTTGCTCAGTTGCTTTCTTGCAGGTCTTTCTCCAGGCTGGTCTGTTGGCAGCTAGGTCCGCAAGGTGATCAGGGTTGATGTTGCAATGCCTCAGGAGTTCTTTGATGTAGTCCTTGTAGCGTCTCTTTTGGCCACCAGGAGCCCGCTTTGATTCGGGTAGTTGCCCATAGAGGACTTGATGTGGGAGATGGTATCCAGGCATGCGGATGGTGTGGCCAACCCAGCGTAGATGTCTAATGGCCAAAGCTGCCACCATGCTGATGGTGCCAGTCGTACTCAGGATGTCAGTGTGGGGGATCCGGTCTTCCCAGGACAGATTGAGTATTTTCTGTAGACATCTAATGTGAAACATCTCCAGGCTTTTTATGTGGCGTCTGTATGGGGTCCATGTTTCTGCTCCATACAGTAGGGTGGATACACACACTGCGTTGTAAACGGCTACTTTAGTGCTGATTTTCAGATTTTTGTTATTAAACACACTTTTCCGGAGGCGGCCAAAAGCAGATGAGGCTTTATTTATGCGGTTGTGTATTTCACTGTCAAGACAGGTGTCAGCAGGAACTGTGGAGCCGAAGTAAGTGAACTGGTCAACGATGTTGAGTGGATTTCCATTTATATGAAACGTAGCAGGTGATGGAGATTCAGTGCAGAGTTGAGCCATGATCTCAGTTTTCTTTGTTAACCTGAAGACCAAAGGATTTGTGAAGAGCTGAAATGGTGTCCAGGGCATGCTGCATAGACCCAGGAGTGTGTGCCACGATAGCACAGTCATCTGCATACTGGAGTTCATGGATGTGGTCTGTTGATGTCTTCGTGTGAGCCTGAAGCCGTCTGATGTTGAAGAGGCTACCATCGAGGCAATATTCCAAGTCCACACCATGTTTGTGCTGCAGGGCATGGTGACTGCTGAGAGGAGGAGGTTGAAAAGTACTGGTGCCAGGACACAGCCTCGCTTTACCCCAATGTTGACAGTGAAGGGCTCAGACTGCAGTCCTCCCATGACAACTCTGGCTTGTATTCCATCTGCTTTAGGTTGGAGAGGAACTTGGGTGGCACACCGAGTTTGTGGAGTTGTTTCCAGAGCATGTCACGGTTTATGGTGTCAAATGCTTTGCTGAGATCAATAAATGCAATGTAAAGGTCTCTGTGCTGGTCTCTGCTTTTTTCCTGTAGTTGCCGCAGAGCAAAGATCATATCAGTTGTTGATCTGGACCTTCGGATACCACACTGCGTTTCAGGTAGTGCATTCTGAGATGTATTCGCCAGTCGAGACAGCATGATTTTTGCTAGGACTTTGCCAGCTGTGGAGAGGAGGGATATTCCACGACTGTTTCCACAGTCAGCTTGGTCACCTTTCTGCTTGTAGAGGACAATGATGTTAGCATCCTTCCAGTCCTGGGGCACTATCTCAGATATCCAGATTTGGGTGATGAGAAGGTGTAAACGGCGCATGAGAAGATAGCCTCCATGTTTGAGCACCTCTGCTGGGATACCATCAGGTCCTGGGCTTTTGTTGTTTTTTAAGCTCCTGATGGCCTTGGATGTTTCGTTGAAGTCAGGAGGGCTGTCTAGGTGTCGCATCTGAGGCATAACTGGTGCCTTGTCGAGGATGTTGGGGTCTACAGGGTTGGTGTGGTTTAGTAGACTTTCAAAGTGATTGGCCCAGCGGTCAAGGATCTCTTGGCGGTCCTTGAGAAGACTGTCTCCAGCAACGGTACACATTTTATGTACTTTATTTGATTCCACATTACAAGTTAATATCGATAGGAACCAAATGCGATGAATAATCCAACAACTATTTGACCAATTAACATCTTGCTATGGGAGCATCATTAAGGGTACAGGAAACATCTTCTCTTCCCCACACACACACACACACACACACACACACACACACACACACACACACACACACACACACACACACACCTCTTCTCTCCCCTGTTAGTGCCTAAAGTATGTTTAGAGTTAACCCAGATCGACAGACACGCACGCACGCACGCACGCACACACGCGCACACACACACACTTATCCATTCCCCTCTCTCTCCCAATAGACCCAGTGGTGGCATCTTTATCCCAGGACATCTTTAAGGAGCTGGCCCAAATAGAAGCGTGTCAGGACCCCATGCAGATGAGACTCATCCCCACACTCGTCAGCATCATGCAGGCACCACCAGACAAGATACCCTCAGGGCTCTGTGCAGTGAGTACACACACACACACACACACACACACACACACACACACACACACACACACACACACACACACATACACACACATGTGGTTTACTGTAAGTGTATAGAATCCATGGACCTGTATGATGTGGTCTAATCATCCTGACTTGGTGTACACCAAAAGCGACCTGAGCAAAGGAAGTCATTATTTCTCTTTTCAGGGTCAGTGAATTGAGCAACTAAAGCAAATTCACCGGGGAGCGAAGTGACCTATGCGACTGAAGCAAATTTTAGCAATTACAAGTAATTTGATATTATGGTAAGGAGCCATGACGTGGTTGGGCGAAAACCAATTGGAATCGTCATATCTTTGAATTTCCCAGGCTGACAAGCCAGAGCCGTTATGCGATTAACTAAACTAACTTTGGTCGTTTATGGTGTACACACACAGGGTACATTCTAATAGGCAGACTCCTGTCCTCCCTTGCTCACTTGCATGCTTGTGGCCTCGCGATGACGTCACTGACGACAGAAGTGTATTTCAATATCTTGCAAAAGCACAATTCCAATGTAATTTTCTCATTTGCAATCAGGATAGTGAATGAATAGTCCCCCAAAAGTTATTGATGTTCGGTTGACAGCGGGGAGACTTGATTGTTTTCTCCATGGAGGTGGGGCGTCAGTGAAACACGAGGCACAGTGGGTTTACATACAGTGTCCAATCTCGCCCTCCAACCCGTGCCTGCAGTTCACCTAGGGAGCGCTGTCGAGACAGCAGAGCCCATAAGGCTGGCGCTAATAACTGACAATTGTGCTCGCTGTCGGCTGAAACTTGACAATATTACTGTAAGTTCTGAGAAACCAATGTAGATTTAAATGAAATGTACAATAACCTGGGAGTTACGTCCTTCTGATTTCTTACAGCTTTGGCATTTATGAGTCAGGCTCCGCTAGCATCTTGCTAACAAAATTGCATTACGGCCGTCGTGATCACAGCAATGCAGCTGGCCGACCAATCCAAACGCAGTGTATGAAGCTACTCGTGACGTCATATTGACAAGATCCAGCGAGTTTAAACATTCTAACTAAGTGCTGTTTGAAAGGATAATTTATCCTGCCTTAAGGCAAAATAAAATGAAACGATGATACCAATTCTCTCCCAAAGCAATGGCAGCATCTGTGGTTGAGCTCCATGGGACCCCATTCATTCTAACAGCCTCTGCGCTCCTTGGCGCTCCTCTGTGCTGTCTGGATGGTGCCACTCAGTGGACAGTACCACCCAGAAAAAGTCACGAGATTCCTCTCTCGTATTACCCATAGATCCTCTCTGCACGAGGCCACAGGCATAGCTCTAGTCCTACTTCCTTGTTCTTATTGCTTCCTGTTTCCTGTCAGACGGCCATTGACATCCTGACGACGGTGGTGCGCCACACTAAGCCGCCCCTCTCCCAGATGCTCATCTGCCAAGCGTTCCCAGTTGTGGCCCAGTGTACGCTACGCACCGACGACAACACAACCATGCAGGTACACAAACACACACAGCAACCTTCCCCGTGGTGGCCTAGTTCAAAGTATGCATAGGTTACACAGCCATGCTGATACACACACACACACACGCAAACACACACACACACACACGCG
Organism: Engraulis encrasicolus; assembly: GCF_034702125.1. Taxonomy (NCBI): domain Eukaryota; kingdom Metazoa; phylum Chordata; class Actinopteri; order Clupeiformes; family Engraulidae; genus Engraulis; species Engraulis encrasicolus. The sequence goes on along the minus strand of NC_085870.1, from coordinate 47,875,207 downwards.
CGCACGCACAAACAAACACACACTAGCAGTGTTCCATGTTTAACTGGAAAAAAAAGTTTTCACCTGTCCCTGAGTAAATGAGAGCCTGACTTATCCATTTATCCGTTTCATTCTCTCTCTCTCTCTAGAATGGCGGAGAGTGTTTGCGTGCGTATGTGTCTGTGGGTCTGGAGCAGGTGGGTAGCTGGAGGGACGAGCAGGGCCACAGCGGTCTGTGGTACGTCATGCAGGTACGTACAGCGCCGTACACCGTATTACGGTCGTTGAAAAGATGCACAAGCTGTATACATACTTGAGATATTCTTCTTGTCTCTTGCTGTAGAATGTTGTGAAGTTAACAGTTCTGAAGCTCCAATGTTTTATACCTTGCATTGCCGCATGCACCGACATTTTAACGTTTAAGATAAACATCTTTTATAAACCTCTTTTACAGGTATATACGCATTTTACATCTTTATTCTCCGTGTTGCGATGTGCCGGTGGTGAGCCAGCTTCTGGATCCCTGGCAGCTGTATAAGGGTACCCCTTTGTGTATTGGAGCACATCTGTATAGTAATATTGGACTTCTGTGTTCTGATGTGCAGGTGGTGAACCAGCTTCTGGACCCGCGGGCGTCCGAGTTCACCGCGGCGTTTGTGGGCCGTCTGGTGTCGACGCTGATCGCCCGGGCCGGAACCCAGCTGGGGGAACAACTAGACCAGATACTCAGAGCCATACTGAGCAAGATGCAGCAGGCAGAGACACCCAGCGTCATGCAGGTCAGTAACCAGCAGGGGGGGCAGTGACTTTAATAACAATACTGTATGTAAAGAGTATATGGGTATTATACATTCAAATAAATAGGGCATATTATGCAATTAGACCAGCCATACACAGCAAGATACAGCAGGCAGACACCCCCAGCGTTATGCAGGTTAGACATCATACCTCCAATCATAAAGTTGGGTTATGTAGGTATTAAAGCTGGACCAGGGGTTGTGTTTCTCTACAACATCGTTGCTAACCAAGTTAGCAACTTACTTGGTTGCAGTGCAATTTTTGGAGGTTGCTAACTGGTTAGCAACGATGCTTTCGGGAAACGGGGTCCAGATCCTGAGGGCCTTACTCTGCAAGATGTTGCAAGCAAGAACAATAGTAACAATAATAATAATAATAATAATAATAAATCATATATTATATTTCTCTCCTCTCTAGTTGTTTTGTTGTTATTAATAATAGTAAAAGTGATAACTTATCAATATTACATTATATTTCTCCTCTCTAGTCCCTGATCATGGTGTTCGCTCACCTGGTCCACTCCCAGCTGGATCCACTCCTGGAGTTCCTGTGCAGTCTGCCGGGGCCCACAGGAAAACCTGCACTGGAGTTCGTCATGGCGGAATGGATGAGCCGCCAACACCTCTTCTACGGACAATATGAGGGGAAAGTCAGGTGAGACAGACACACACACACACACACACACACACACACACACACACAC
>NC_085870.1:47866227-47868727 GCF_034702125.1 Engraulis encrasicolus | reverse complement strand
TGCCACTGGATAAGGGGATTCTTGGACATTTCTGATTCAATAATTAAGTGAACGGCTCAAAGTAGCCCTACAGTATGTTGTCTTGTTGGGTTGGGGACCGCTGCACTGCTGTAGAATATGTAGTCTACTATGGGTGTTGGCCAATGAAAATTGTGCTTTTAATTTTTTATTTTGTTTTAGATGGTAGCCTAATGGAAGGCATGCTGCCAATCATCAACAATGTGACTAATATGTAGCAATGAGCATTGGCAAATCACAAGGCATAGGCTATAGCATGAACAATCACTTTGCCAATATAAAATAATCAAAGGTGAACTAAACAGTCCACAGCTAGAGGACATGGAAATGATAAAAGAGACAGAGAGAACTGTAATTTGGTTACAACTTGACGGTTCAATTACCTGAACACAAATGCTATGTAGCCTATAGGCCTAAATACATGAAACCACATGACTCTATACCTATGTCCAAAACGAACTGAACTTCCTTGGCGGAGGTCTGCGTTCTCTGAATGCATTTCTAGTCTTGTTTAATATATTTTTTTGATATATTACAATGGATAATTGCATTACTAACAAAAAAGAAATGAAAATTCTGTATCATTTAACCTGCAACAACACCTTTAAAGTGTTCTGAGCCAGTGTTGTAAGAGGTGGTCTTTCTGATGAAGCATATAGTGCGGGGCTAGCAACCTGTAGCCTAGGGGCCCCACACCCTCATAATCCAGCCCTGTAAGGAGAATGAAGAGGACTGGGCTGAACTGGGCCCTGGGCCACAGCCAATCATAATGCTAATAAAATAATAAAGTCAGAATCGTATGCAACATGGCAAGTAATGAAGGGCCTCGAAAAATGTAGCCCAGGGGGGCCTCGGGTGTTGTTAAGCCATATCTAGCCTGTGCGTTAATCCAGCCCTGCTCCTTAAAAGGTGACTGTGACCGACCACCTTCAGTATTTTCGTAATAGCCAGCAGAGGGCAACAAGCCCAACGCCAAATTGGCTTTCACACAAACGCAGCAAAAAAGCAGCAAACCACTGAAAAGTTGAATTGGAAACACTCCAAGATTGAAAAAAAAATACACATTGACTGTAGTAACACGTTTTCTTGATGTTGAAAGTCTGTCTGTAGCAACCACTATGCACTAAACCTAAAGCAGAGAGCCTGGATAACGCTCCTTGAATATCTGCCTAAAGGTTCTTATCTACTGCATTACACTGAAAATGAAAAGTTCTTTAAACATGTTTAAATTGCAACTGAAGGAACCCTATAATTTGTCTGGGGAAATGTTAAGTTCTTTGAAAAATGTGAAAAATTGTTTTTTTGGAAAAACACCACGTTTTTCTTGAAGACTCCTCACAGAGCCCAAAGCTATTAAAAAGATTAGGTTTTCTCCCATATAAAGAATGGTGTTTCAAATTGATGTAGAGCTCTGGAAACAAGAGACCTTTTTTCTTATTTTACCGCTTGGATGTGTTTGAGTAAAACAGACATTTTTGTATCATTCTACACATACAACAGTGGCGTGCACAGACATGTTGGGGGGCAGGTGCTCAAGGGGAGGCGCAGGGCATGTGGAAGTTCTGGCTGCCTTCTTAGGCTATAGTGTAATATACAATAGCCCACAATGCGATATAACCTATATTTATATAGCGCAATATCACAACCAAAGTTGTCTCAAAGTGCTTTCAAAATACACATACGCACATATACATTTTCCCACATTCACACACCAGCTCTGGAGGCTGCCGCACAGTGCAAATTGTCCGGGGTTCATGTGAGAAGGTGCATACACACAAGCACACACACACACACACACTCCCACATTCACAAACCAGCTCTGGAAGCTGCCGCATGGCGCCAAATGTCCGGGAATTGTATGAGAAAGTGCAACAAACACAATATATCAGGACATTATTATCACATGCTTTTGGTCATCAAGCATTTGCAGAGGATCATGCATGGACCACAGAACTGTATTGGGACAAAAGACTTCCATAAAAGGCCTTTCAAAAGGTCTTTAGCACCACCTCATCCCTATATGTGCACATGTATGACTCACAACATTCCTCCAAATTTGAAATGAAAATGTGATTGGAACATGCATTTGCAGAAAATGACAAATGTGCAATTGAACAACATTTTAAAAAAAACTATAGCCTAGTGCTTCAATTGTAGTAGCTCTATACAGAAGTAAACTGTGTAGTGTCAAGACATGCTGCAGGGTTCAGAGTCCCAAGTAACAAAGCAAACTTGAATGACAGGCATTATATATTATATAGCCTTATTGTTATTATGATTATTATCATTATTATTAGGCCTACTGTTGTTACAATTACTGTTATTATAGTAGCCTAGTAATAATAACATTTTTTTTATCATTGTTACTGATCTTACAATTATTGTTTTTCTTACAATTATTGTTTTTCTTCTGCTGCTTCTTCTTCTTATTATTATTATTATTATTATTATTATTATTATTATTATTATTTAGGCCTACCGT
>NC_085870.1:47848727-47856227 GCF_034702125.1 Engraulis encrasicolus | reverse complement strand
CGTTGCTAATGTCATAGCACCTTATTGGGTCATTCCACGCCAAATCAACAAGAGCCCGCGCACTTAGGTCTCAAAAAATTCTGAAAATATTACCAAGTGTACCCATGGTACTTAAGAGAAACACTGTACATTTATTTGAATGTAAGATGTATACTCTCCGTGTTACAGCCAATTGTACTGGGGGAGGGGGGTGCCCATTTTGTTCACACTCTTTTTTTTGTCAAAGTTCACAAGCCCGTAGCTCAATAACTAAACCATGTAGGAAGCTCAAATTTGGCATGCTGGTACATAGATAGGAATAGTTTGTTGCTAAACTGTCAGTTTTGGTCTGTATGATCCTGCATCGTCATAGCATTCCCTCAAAGATGATACAAATTGTACTGGAGTTTTTGGCTGTGCTCTGTTTAGGCCTTCAGAAGACATATTTGTGCCCAACATAGCCTCTTGATTTTTTTCCCCTTGTAGAGACAAGTAGGAACACTCTCATAAAAAGCTATAAATAGAAAGGAAACCCCATCAGTGTTTCACCAGAAGACCTCACAAGTCTGACAAATCATTTTGGGTGTCATTTTCAGAGCTCCAGAACCCCTTGTGGGATTGTCCACAGATTTTTATTTTATTTTTTTCTTCATTCTCCATGAATTCTTCTTTTTAAAAATGCCAATGAGACTTGTCTTATGTGATGTTTTCTTTTTTCATTTCCAACCTGAACATGGGCAACATGCACATTGAGAGCAATATGTTTTCTATGCGTTTCTTCCGCTGCCATCTGCTGGTCAAAAAAAGTAACAACATGACTCTTTGTGCCTGACCTACTGTCTCTTTTGGTGTGCGAACCTGCTCCCACATTGAACGCTCCTGAAATCATTGAAATTGAAAGGGATACCTGCACCCCTGCACAGGGACTCTCGGGTGATCATGTCTGGGCAAAATTTGAATTTGATTATTTAGTCTTTACATTAAATGCTATCGAAATCATGTTGCTCTCTTTTTGCATTTTGCCCATGTTCAGGGTGGAAATTAAAAACGTGAAACCCTGCAACCTATAGTTCTATGTCTGAAATGATGTCAAGCATTAAGGCTATTGGTCACAATCAGGGCTCTTAATTGGGGTGGCAAATCATATTTCTGGGGGGGCAAATGCCACCCCCTGCCACCCCTTAGAACCGCCCCTGGATGCTGTGCAGTGTTGATGTGCAGTGTTTCTGTATGCAGTGTTATATGAGGCTCAGTGTTTACAGAGTAGAGTAGTGAGTTATTCTTGAGAGGCCCTCCTGGCTGTTTTAGGAGGCCATTATTGATTAACTCCTTATTTCACACACACTGGGCCGTCCCAAGCCTTTATGGGACCCTAAGCAAAATTTCATCCAGGGCCCCCCTATACCACCACCTACTCAGCATCAGATTCTTCATAAGCTTCATTTACTTGCACGAATGAGGGGTAAGAGCTAAGGACATAGGTAGGCTGTCTATAGATCGTGTAGCGATCATGGACTGCATTCCTTGGAGAAAAAATTCTGAAACAGAAAACCATTTATCATGAATGAATATCTTTGTTTCACTTCAAAACTATTACTATTTGTTATATTCTGCATTTATTGTAGGGAATTTAAAATTAAAAGTGCTACATGAAAAATGACATTGTACCCACGGTCTTTGAGATGTCCCCCGATATGTAATGGCTCCTGTTTCCATTGCGGCATTAAGTGGTACATGAGAAAGACATATATGACTATAGGGAAAAGGGTGGAGAGTTAATTTCTTCCTGGAACATTGCTGCTCACGGGGGCCCCTGGTGGCATGGGGGTCCTAAGCCATCGCATAGTTATGCCTCGGGCTGGCCCTGACACACACTAGATAAATATCACGGGAGCAGGAACTCATATGGATCTGTATTGCAACACTGTGGCTGGTTGTCAGTGTACTGTGGCATTGATATTGAAACTGTAATATGATGGGTCTTCTGTGTGTGTGTTTTCAGAGATTCATTGACACTCTGTGAAAAAGTAAGGCCCACATCACCAGGGGTGCGTTTCTCTACGGCGTCGTTGCTAACTTAGCTAGCAACTTACTTGGTTGCAGTGCAATTTCTCATTGGCAACCTACTAAGTTGCTAACTCGTTAGCAACGATGCTTTTGAGAAACGGGGTCCTAGTACCCAGGAAGTGAGTGGGGAGAGAGAGACGGGGAGGGCTTTGCGAATGACCTATGCCGGATTTGAACCCAGGTCACAGGTGTAGCAGACCAGTGCCCAGCCGACAGAGCCACAGCTGGGCCAGAGGGAGCTGTCTTGTGGGGAATTCCTGTATGTTCCATAGAGAAGCACCAGTTCAAGAGTTTGCCAGTAAAGGGAAGCCACGGAAAACCCGGTCTCGTCCTTTATGTTTTATAAAAGAACCCAACTCGACATAGAGAAATGATTCTCAAAAGTGTGGGCCAGGCCTGAAGGTTCTCCAACTAGGCCTTGACATTTGTAAAAATCTAAATGCTATTTCTGTGTGTTTTGCTGTTGATTAATTTGAGTTGCATTGTTTATTTGGTCAGAGGTGGGCCCCAAACATTTCAAATGGAAAAGGTTGGGAACCCCTGCTGTAGAGGAATGAAGAGGAATGTAGGCTACACCCCTCTATCCCATTGCAACCAATCACACTATCCTGTCACACCCATCGAGGGCCACTGATAGGTCACCTCAACTGTCAATCACATACTAACTAACTAACTATCCACATTTCTGCCCAGGAAAGTATAAGTGGACTAAATAATTGTTCATTAGTTCACTATCTAAAATTTGGATTCATTATGTATGACATCTTCATTCTCGCGGGAGAACGGACTTCTATTGATCTTGCAGCTCTTGCAAGAGAGCGGCTGTCCAGCAGTCAAGAATCTGAGATAATTGGATTACGCAATGTATTGGGCGGGATTGCTGGCCGTGGTGCTGAAGTACTGCCTACGCGGTAACATTCTCGAGCTTTGGAGTACATGGCGCCACTGAGAGCTCAGTCAGTATCTGCGTTCTTAGATACATATGTGCGAGGTCTGAGTGGACACCCCCTGGCCGATGATGGTCAGAGAGCAATGGAGTAAGGTGAACTGCAGAGCAAGCTAGGGCAGGACGCCTGACGAATCAACCGAACAGCAACATAAGGGAGGTGAACTGGGAGGTGGTGGGTGCGAGCGAGAAAGCAATTTTCTGATTGGAGACCGGTGAGCAGAGAAAAAATGCTGTGTAGTTAATTAAGGGGCGTTCCAAATTTCAGTATACTGAAAATACACAGAATGATGGGTGAGCGAAAAATGAGGTGGGTAAATAGGCGTGCTTAATCTTTTTGCTGTGAATTCCGACACATGACAGTTGAGCGCAGAATAGAATGCAGGTGGTACTTAGGGCATGTCAAATTTCATTACGCTTCTCCCGAACTTTTGTTTTTAGTAAAGTATGCATTTATTCTCAGCTTTGCCGTGTGTTTGTGTTAGTGTGCGTGCGTGTGTGCGTGCGTGTGTGTGCACGTGTGCATGTGTCTGTGTCTGTGTCTGCGCTTGTGTGTGTGTGTGTGTGTGTGTGTGTGTGTGTGTGTGTGTGTGTGTGTGTGTGTGTGTGTGTGTGTGTGTGTGTGTGTGTGTGTGTAAACTGATGTCATTCTCAACTGTTTGTCCCCGACATAGCCTACTCACAGTGCTCCGGCACACTCCTGACTCTGTGTGTGTGCGCGTGTGCGTGCGTGTGCATGTGTGTGCGTGTGCTCGAACTCAAGTGCTGCTGCACAGTCCTGGCTTTGTGACTGGAGAGCGCAGGACATGCATGTGTGTGTGTGTGTTTGAGCACTTAAAGTCCAGTTACTCTACACAGTCTAAGCTTTGTGGTTGGTAAACACAGTGTGTGTGTCTGTGTGTGCATACAAATGCATGGCTGTGTGTGTGTGTGTGTGTGTGTGTGTGTGTGTGTGTGTGTGTGTGTGTGTGTGTGTACAGCAGATGTTTTGAGTCAGTGTGGGAGGTGCCTCTGTGAGTGTCCAGCTCTACAATGTGATTGAGACAAAGTCAAACCTTCTCCCCCTCTCTCTCTCTCTCTCTCTCTCTCTCTCTCTCTCTCTCTCTCTCTCTCTCTCTCTCTCTCTCTCTCTCTCTCTCTCTCTCTCTTCTCTCTTCTCTCTCTCTCTCTCTCTCTCTCTCTCTCTCTCTCTCTCTCTTTCTCTCTCTCTCTGCAGTCCCACCACTATAGCTGGTATTGCCTCCTCCATCCTCCTCTTCGTTGCTATCATCGCTACCATGGTCTGCTGCTTCATGTGCTCCTGTTGCTACCTCTACCAGAGAAGACAACAGAGGGGACGCACGCCATACGATGGTACACACACACACACACACACACACACACACACACACACACACACACACACACACACACACACACACACACACACACACACACACCACTGATGACTAATTTCACTATTATAGACTAATACAGACATCACAAAGACCCATATAGCTCAAATATATACAAACACATGTCCATATAGCCTACATATATACAAACACATGTCCATATACAGTGCCCTCCATAATTATTGGCACCCCTGGTTGAGATGTGTTAAAAGCCTTAAAATAAATTCAGTGTTTATTGCAGAAGAATACTGTCACACTGAAATTTGTAGGAAAATGTAGCCTTCAACTCAAATGAATTGTAAGAAAAAAAAAAATCCCTGACTAAAAAATAATTATTTTTTTCATTAAATCACCTGTTCCACAATTATTGGCACCCTTAACAATTCCCAGGAAATAAATATAATTGAAGCATTTCTGTCATTTCTACAGTAGTTTACAAAGTTTACCAGAGTATGTAGGAACATTTAATTAGTAATTCATCACTTCCTGTTTCCCTGGGGTATAAATATGACGTGACACCGAGGCCATTTCTCTTATCCACTCTTAAACATGGGAAAGACAAAGGAACACAGCATACAAGTGAGGCAGATGTGCGTCGACCTTCACAGGTCAGGCAGAGGCTACAAGAAGATTGCCACTCAACTGCAGCTGCCCATATCCACTGTGAGAGGAATAATTAAGAAGTTCAAAACAACTGGAACAGTGGTAAACAAGCCTGGACGAGGACCCAAGTTTATTTTGCCACCACGCACAGTGAGGAGGATGGTAAGAGAAATCAAAAGATCTCCAAAGCTCACTGTTACAGAATTACAACAAATGGTAGCATCCTGGGGTCACAAAGTCTCCAAATCAACCATCAGGCGCTGTCTACACGCCAACAAGCTGTTTGGGAGGCATGCACGGAGAAAACCTTTCCTCACTCACAATCATAAACGCAAGCGTCTGGAGTTCGCCAAGCGGTATTGGGGCTTCAACTGGGACCGTGTGCTTTGGTCAGATGAGACCAAGATTGAGCTTTTTGGCAACAAACACTCTAAGTGGGTCTGGCGTACCACGAAAGATGCGCATGCTGAAAAGCACCTCATACCCACTGTGAAGTATGGGGGTGGGTCAGTGATGCTGTGGGGCTGTTTCGCTTCCAAAGGCCCTGGGAACCTTGTTAGGGTGCATGGCATCATGAATGCTTTGAAATACCAGGACATTTTAAATCAAAATCTGTTGCCCTCTGCCCGAAAGCTGAAGCTGGGTCGTCACTGGGTCTTTCAGCAAGACAATGACCCTAAACATATGGCCAAATCTACACAGAAATGGTTCACCAGACACAAAATCAAGCTCCTCCCATGGCCATCTCAGTCCCCTGACCTCAACCCCATTGAGAACCTGTGGGGTGAGCTGAAGAGGAGAGTACAGAGGAAAGGACCCAGGTCTCTGGATGATTTAGAGAGATTCTGCAAAGAGGAATGGCTGAAGATCCCTCTTTCTGTCTTTTCCCATCTTGTGAAACATTATAGGAGAAGATTAGGTGCTGTTTTGTTGGCAAAAGGGGGTTGTACAAAATATTAACACCAGGGGTGCTAATAATTGTGACACACATTATTTGATGTCAAATAATTATTTCTTTATGTGGGATTTTTTCCCCACTGAATAAATGCACTTGTATTGAAGGTTGGATTTTTCTCTTTTTTTCCATTAAGGTCCCATATTATTTAGAAAAAAAATAAAATAATTGGAAGCTAAAAAACACATCTCAACCAGGGGTGCCAATAATTATGGAGGGCACTGTAGCCTAAATATATACAGATCTGATGTTTGTGTCCATGTATAGTGTCTCATGAATGTTGTGTGTATTTCTTTATGTTCCATAATAATTACAGAGTCACCAGAAGGTACTGTATGCCTAAAGGTGGTCATGTGACCACACTGTTTTCTGATTGGCTCGTGCAAGCCTTACTCATTTGACTGGCCCTCATGATTGGTCCATTTAACAGTAGCCCCACCCCCTGGCAGTGCAGCGTGGAGCTCGATGCACTAACAGCTTGCACTGACTGGACAACAGACAGCATCTTGGACTGAGAGCTGCCACCAATAACACCATGGGCTTCTCTCCATTATCCTAACCTCCTGTCCTCCCTTGTGCTTGTGACCTCGCGATGGCATCACAGGACGTCATTGACGATAGAAGGATAATTCAATACCTCCCAAAAGCGCACTTCAGAGGTCGTTTTGTCATTCACAATCGGGATGTTGAGTGCGGGAAAGTCCCCCAAAATTAGGTTAACAGCGGGGAAACGTAATTGTTTTCTCCACGGAGGCAGGCATCAGCGAATCGTGAGACAACAAGCGTGAGTCTACAATCGCATATCGGGGACAGGAGTGTGGATAATGGAGTGTACCCCATCTTTACGAAGAGTCATCAGAAAACCCAAAGCCCCCATCCCCTGCTCCAGCCTACCCCACTTCACACATGCACTCTCACAATCAATACATTGCTGATAGCTGATATTGTCTAAACAATTAGTAGACAATGTGTGTGTAGGCGTGTTTGTTCAGAAAGTGTATGATTGCATGTTGATTATGTGTGTGTATGTCTGTGTGTGTGCTACAAATATCTAAAACAATAGTTGAAAATAACCATGTGTGTGTGTGTGTGTGTGTTTACGTGTGTGTGTGTGTGTGTGTGTGTGTGTGTGTGTGTGTGTGTGTGTGTTTACGTGTGTGTGTGTTCACGTGTGTGTGTTCACATGTGTGTGTGTCCGTCCACAGCTCAGCACATCCCTCTTGCTAACCTCTTTTGCGTGTGTGTGTGTGTGTGTGTGTGTGTGTGTGTGTGTGCGTGTGTGTGTGTGTTCACGTGTGTGTTCACGTGTGTGTATCCGTCCACAGCTCAGCATATTCCGATGGCCAGCTACCCAGTGGAGCCGATGTACGACGCCTTTGGAAAGCCCATGGGGGCGGGGCATCACGAGTATCCCGTTGGGTATCCCATGGCGCCCCACCCCCACTACCACCCGGGCATGGCCATGCCCCCCCAACACTACCCCATCATGCACCCCGGGCCCTACCCCCCCTACCCCCCACAAGACCCCAACTACAGCCAAGGTGAGAGTGTGTGTG
>NC_085870.1:47838727-47843727 GCF_034702125.1 Engraulis encrasicolus | reverse complement strand
GCTGCCCAAATATACACTACAGTATACCCACTATAAAACAGTAGGCTACACCACTGAATTCAGCACTATTACAGAGTTGATTTAGCATCTATTCTATCTAGTTGATCTCAGAGTACTCTGTGTTGAATGAGCACTGTAGTCTGTAATTGCAATCCATCTGGCCTTTTATCCGGTATTTTGTGCATGCCACCTCATCTGGACCAAATGACTTCAGTGTGCTTGTGTAAGAACACATTCCTCTTATTTCTTTGTGTGTGTGTGTGTGTGTGTGTGTGTGTGTGTGTGTGTGTGTGTGTGTGTGTGTGTGTGTGTGTGTGTGTGTGTGTGTGTGTGTGTGTGTGTGTGTGTGTGTGTGTGTGTTTGCTCCACTTGCGAGTCTCAGCTATACATTGTTTAAACACCTCCTCTGAGATTAGGAGGATGTAGGCCTAAGTGTGTAGTGGAGGGCTGTCCACTGATCTGTCCACCAAATATTTAAGTTAAAAAACGACTTGTTTTACTTAAGACAAAGTCTGGTTTACCTTGATAGGCTGATTTCTTTTCCTCCTACACCTATTACATTTATTTGTAGCCTACGTTACAGCTGAAGTCAGAAACGTCAGACTAATAAATGGCTCATAAACTATACTGTCTATTAATAGCATGAGGAGGAAACATGTCGTGGATGCGGTAAGGACGGAGACAGGGCTGGACATGTTCTGGCATACAGGGCATTTTCCCGGTGTGCGTCAGTCCTCAGGGCCCAATGCTTTTTGTTGCTTGTTTCAATTTTTCTCTTTAGAGACCAGCACATACTTTACATGAGGCAGCCCATTGTTGTATCCTTATAGTGGACTGAACCCATCATAATGGTGGTACTGTATGGGGGTGGGGGTGAGCGACTGGTCTATGTCAAAAATGCCCGGTTCAGATTGTGGTCCCTGCACAGCCCTGGACGGAGAGCTGAGGAGTTTTGGGTAAACCATCGTCTCCTCACCCACCCTCCATCTCCTTTAAAGGCTCGTGGACACGCCACTAAATTTGGGCATGCGCTCGCGATGGATTTCTTGGAATGTCCAAGCAGCAGCAGCAGCGCGAGCGAGCATCGCAGACGGATGATGAGGGGCGAGCGCGCGGCTGTGAGTGAGTCTGGCTCCGCTCGAGACCAACTGCTCCCTGTAGCCTCACGTTAACGTAACGGCCCGCCAGGTTTGCTCTCACCTGAGCGACGCAGGGATTTTTTCATCTCCATTGTCTTTCTCACCTGTTGGAATATCAAGGGGAACAACAAGGGGAGGAGGATACGGGCTGCCACTATTGGAATAAGTTCGTTTCTGTCTCTCTGGAGAATATTTATCCCACCAAACATGTCGCAAGACTACGCGAACAGGAGGAAGACTCGAGGCCTCACCAGACTGGGTCGGATGGTGAGCGAGGACCCGGACCTGGACAGCCTGCTGTCGAACCTATCGCCGGAAGAGCTGCAGGAGGTGGAGGAGGTGGTGATGAAGGCTCCGGGCCCGGACCCCTCCGACATCACGCTCGTGGAGAAAACTGAGAAGACTGTCACGGAGGGCGCAGGGGGAGACAAGAAACCGCTCCAGAGGAACGCATCTCTTGAGGTACAGCATGACCATAAAGTCCTTAACTTCAACAAAACACACTACATAACGTATGCAAAGAAGTTATTAAATACACATTATGCCTAATGATGAATAAAGACTGATTGTCTATACAATTGCAGGCTTACACTAAAAACCTCACGTCAGGGATGGATTATGACTCCATGGGCCCCTGGGCCAGACAACAAGAAAGCACCCCCTTTATGTTGGTAGCTTGCATGCGCAGAGTTTTAGGTCAGCTGTTAGAGACCCTATGTTGTTGGTGGTTTGGGGATTTCCCCCAGAGAAAATGTGAAAATACAGAGGTTAAAGGCACAATATTAACACAAAAATGGAAATATAGAGGCTTGGACTTCTGGGCCGCCTGGGCCCGGTAAGCCTGTGCAGTAGCCTAACCCATCCTTGCCTCAAGTGATAATCCTGCTGTGATGGTTTGTGTGCCACATATGGTGGAGTTTCTCTCACTAAGATACTGATATAATGCCAAATGATGTTTACAGATTAATAATGCAAGATTATTAGTTATTATTAGTATACTTCTTGATGGCACATTGATGCGTCATACAGCTGCCATTCCCACGCCCTCATGGATGATTATGGCTTGGCTAAAGATTTTGTCTCACATTTCCCACTGGAGAACAGGGCCACAATCCGATGCTGTTTTCCCCTTCAAGCATTTTGTATATGATGGACAGACTACAGTAGCCTACTGTATGTAGGACCTATGCAGGGTTGTTGAAGTAATGTGTGTGTGTGTGTGTGTGGGGGGTGGGGGGGGGGGGATGGGGTCACCAAGGCTCCACGGGGGGATATGAAGGGGGTCCATATGGGCCCAGAGTTTGGTGCTACTCCCCTGCATGTCTGTATTTTGTTTTCGCCCTGGGCGGAGATGGAGAGGGGGTGACTTATGCAACTAGCAAGCAAATAGCTAATGGATACAGACCAATTACTTTGTTTCTCATATAGGCTATCTTATTTCTCATATGACTGGCTGAGTATTCAGACCTGCTTGGACCCCCTCCTGCTTCGTGAGGGGCCTGTTTCCATTGGCTACTAGCATCTCACTCATGAGGTGCCAACCCCACTGGGATAGAGCTAGAGTTGCCACCTCTGTCTGAAAGAAATCAAGGACATTTCAAACTCAATCGCCCTTTTTGCTTGTATGCACTGGCATCCACCATTCAGTGTCCAGGAAAGTATAGGCCTAGTTTTTTTCAGGACAGACCATTTAAAAAACTGGACAATAAGGAAAAAGCTAGGACAGGTGGCAACACTAGTGCTCATGAAGAGCTGCCAAGTGCCTTGTCAGTTACACTGGGCTAGCATTCAGTTGGGCCCCTAGTCAGCTACACTGGGCTAGCATTCAGTTGGGCCCCTAGTCAGCTACACTGGGCTAGCATTCAGATGGGCCCTAGTCAGTTACACTGGGCTAGCATTCAGTTGGGCCCCTAGTCAGCTACACTGGGCTAGCATTCAGATGGGGCCCTAGTCAATTACACTGGGCTAGCATTCAGATGGGGCCCTAGTCAGTTACACTGGGCTAGCATTCAGATGGGGCCCTAGTCAGCTACACTGGGCTAGCATTCAGTTGGGGCCCTAGTCAGCTACACTGGGCTAGCATTCAGATGGGGCCATAGTCAGTTACACTGGGCTAGTATTCAGCAGGGCCCCTATGGTCAATTACACTGGGATAGCATTCAGATGGGGCCCTAGTCAGTCAGTTATACTGGGCTAACGTTCAGCTGGGGCTAGGGTTACCAACCGTCCATTGAAATATGGAATCGTCCCGTATTAAGAGATAAAAATATGGGTTCTGTATTGAGCTGTAACGGGACAAGGGGACGTTAAAATGCAGGAAATTACATCTAAGAAATGCTATATTTTCTAGGGGAGGACCCCCACACTCCCCACCACAATGAAGTGTCCCAGATTTTTTCCATTGACAGTTGGCAACCCTGTCAGTTACACTGGGCTAGCATTCAGCTGGGGACCTCTAGTCAGCCATCTTCACTGGGCTAGCATTCTGTTGGGGCCCTAATCAGTGTCAGCCTCCCTGCTCTGACATTCCAGGCCTATTATGCCATATAAATGGGGTCCATTGGACTTGGTTGTCCATAGGGCTCAGAGTTTGGTGCTACGTCCCCGCATGTCTGTACTTTGTTTTCGCCCTAGACTTATGCAACCCAAAGATGTGTATGGGTGGTGGGTAGGGGGAGGGAGGGGGTGACCTATGCAACTGGCATGCAAATATAGTTAATGGATGCAAACCAATTAGTTGATTTTTCACATGATTGGCTGTCTTATATCTCATATAACTTGCTACCCGAGGGACCCGTTTCCCTTGCGGATGTTAACATTTTATAGCATCTTTTTAAATTATTTATTAGAAACAATCAATAGAATGTTTCCACTTTTTCCACCTCTATTGATGTAGAAAGTTTCCACCTTTCCACCTTGACAACAGCACGCTTACGTCATGTCCAACCCGGGAAGCATCTTACCCATGATTTGTCTCCCCCACTGGGATGGCATCCACGATGATGACTCTCAAAAGGTGGTCCTCCTGGTAAGGTCATCCAAATGTAGCCTGGTCCTGACCATCCCATAATACCACCATTTCATTGCGTTGTGCTGAGCCAAGTCTCTTGGCGGAAGTACGCAGGATAGTGCACGAGGCTAATCCAAGTGGGCCCTAAAATCATTTTCTAAAAATCTATTATGTTTGTTGTGCTTTGAAGTGACCTGCCAGCATCACTGGTCTTTTGACCAGTGCAGGATTGAGAGTTTTTATTATGCTTCACTTTACTTTACTTTTATGGGGTGCTGCTCGGAAGCAGAGGTGTCAAGAGTAAAAGTAGAGGTAAATTCATGATGTAACACTAAGCTCATGATATTACATAGCAATCACACCAGTTATTCCATTGTACCTAGTAGACTGTGTTGTTACTGAAAGCACTAAAACTCCACCACAAATTTGATCCAACCAGTAGGCCTACAGAGTCAGCTGATTGCCAGACAAGTACACTGACTTACTGGTTACTCAGATAAGACGCCTGTGTTGGAAGGAAAATGTGTTCACTTTTTTAACTTTTACTTTTTTTACATTTGCCATCTCTGGTCTGAAGTGAGCTGACTAGCATCTCAGTGTCCTGACCAGTGCAGTGTTGAGACCTGTGTGTATTAGCAGGCTGTCATTGTTTTTCTCACTCACCATCGCTTCTCCTGTTGTCAGACTTGTCAAAAGTCAAAGTAAAAGCAAAAACAGAAAGATTACATTACATTACATTACATTGCATTTGGCAGACACTTTTTAACCAAAGTGACTTACAGTCGATGACATAATTATAGTCAACATCACTAGCAGATACAAAGTGCACAGGAAATATACAGAGTAACAAG
>NC_085870.1:47768727-47833727 GCF_034702125.1 Engraulis encrasicolus | reverse complement strand
CAGCAAGACGAAGGAGATGATCAGCAAACTGCAGGAGCAGAAGGAGAAGGGGAAGGAGGAGGAGGAGGGAGGAGGAGGTTACGGCACGCTGGGGAGGAGGAGGTGGGTATGTGTGTGTGTTAGGGCTGGGCGGTTTTGGAAAAAATGAGCATCTCGGTTTTCTTGATGAAAATTGATATCACGTTTTTTTTGCATGGTTTTTTTGATACGCGGCGAAATCTGAATGTTTCTGAAGAAAAGACTGAAATTATATTTAAAAGTGAGATAAAATCCTGAAATTTAATTAATCTCCATTTCGATTTGAATCACTTTTTGGAATAAAAACTAAAAAAAAACCTTCTCTCATCAAAAAGTGAACCTTGTGTAGGTGAAAACCGTTATCGCTTTTTTTAACGGTATACCGCCCAGCCCTAGTGTGTGTGTGTGTGTGTGCTGTGTGTGTGTGGGGGGGGGGATGGGTGTGCATAGCCACTTCAAATTTGGAAGGTTGGTATTTATTCCGTTCCATAGTTATATAATTATATTGAACAGACAAAGAATGAAAAAGAAACACATCGTCCCCATTCTTGATTCTCTATTACTGCATCCACCTATCCGGCACCGGGTCTGGTACACTTGTATACTTTTGGCTGCTGTGGCCTAGTCGTTAAGGAGTTGGGCTTTAGATAAGAGGGCTGCGGAGGGTCCTTGTTAGGTTTTTAGTGTTTATAATAATAAGTCTATCTACCTCTTTAGGTACAATGGAATAACTGGTTGTGTAATATCACGTGCTAGTGTTGTACTTACACCATGAATTTACCTTTACTTTTGACACCTCTGCCTGCTGTTAGTCTTCACCATTAGACCGCCACAATCCTCAATATGTAACACAGCAACAGTTAAACAAAGGTGTCAAGGAGAAATTGATGGGTGCATGTAAGTGGATGATGTGTGCAATGTATACTATGCAGTCAGTATCAGAATGTTAGATTGTGTAAAGAAAGAAATCAAGAGAATGAGGGTAAAGTGGAGAGAGGAGAGACAGAAGTTAAAAGTGCCAGCGAGAGTGATGGCTTTCATAGCCTCTACCTATCTGCACAGGTTCTCATGATCACCCCAAGCTTTAGCACTGCCCGTGCACTGGCATACTTTGACCTGGAGGGCCAGGGGGCAGTCACAATAGACTCTGCACTAAGGGGTTCATTTAGGCTATTTTACTTTGACCAGAAGACCCCTCATCTTGATCCTTACCAAAACTTCAAATTTCACTTCACTTTACCTCTCAACTTTATTTCCCTTTATAACTTTATTACCCTATTCTACTTGCCAACTCTGGGGTGAATTTCTCAAAACCAAAGTTGCTTACTACAGTAGCTACTTTGCTGTTTTCAATGCATTTTCCCATTGGCAACTACCGAAGTTGCTAACAGTCTAACAACTTCTCTTTTGAGAAACTCACCCCTGGTTTACTTTGCCATTTTTAGGAGGGAGGTGGTGAGGAGAGACGACGGCAAGACCAAGGGCCTCATCTCCCAGCTGAAGGAGAAGGAGAAGAAAGAGAAGGAGCGCGAGATGGAAGAGAGCAAGGAGAGGGAGAGGAGGAAAGAGGAGCTCAGGAGGAGGTCCGAGATGAGGAGCCAACAAGCTCAGACGGACAAAACGAAAGAGGAGGAGAGGAAGGAAGAAAAGACTGCGGAGGAGGAGGAGAAGAAGAAAGACGGCGCAGGAAAGGTGGGAGCGGATAAAGAAGTGAAGGAAAAGAAAGACGAAGACGGGAAGGAGGAGAGGAACAAAGGGAAGAAAGAAGAGGATGCCAGTGAACGTGTGAAGGCCAGTGCGAACGGGGAGAGCGTGAAACAGAACACATGTGAAAACGACAAACAGCACAAAGAAGAGGAAAAGACGATGGAGAAAGGAGATGCTCCAGACGGTGTGGGGAAAGAGGAGGTGAAGCAGGAGTTGACCAACTGCATCGGAGAGAAGAAAGTGGAGGAGGAGCAGGAGGAGGAGGAGGTGAAAAAGGAGGAGAAGAGCAACACCCCGAAGCCCAAGACGAAGACGAAGGAGGAGGAGGAGGAAGAGGAGTCGGCCAGCATGTTCGACGAGGACCTGCAGCGCGTCCGTGACAACGACCCCAACATGGCGGAGCTCAACGTTAACAACTCGGAGGTAGGGACGCAAGCAATTCATCGGTTTTAATCGATGAATGTGTTGATCGATTTTTTTTTTAAAAGTCGCAATTAAATGCCAATTCGACTGACGAGAGACCCAGGTGAAATGGGCATGTGAAGAGTGTGTGTGAAGAGGGGTGTGAATAGTGGGAACATCTTACATCATCTTTGGATTAAAGGTTCTTCGCGTAATACTTTTTGTAGTTTATTTCCAGAATTCATGCGGCCCATTCCCAAAGGTTCCCTTTTTCATGAATACTTATTATTATTACAAGATATTCTTACGTGCAAAAGGGGGGACCCTGCTGAAAAAGTATGGGAACCAATGTGAATTAATCAATGAATTAATCGATCAATGAATGAATCGATCATTTGCATTGAAGGTCATCAAGGTCAAGACGCTCATGGCGTTCGCCGAGGCGCTCCGTGACAACACGCACATCAAGAGCTTCGCGCTCGCCAACTGTCGCGCCGATGACCACGTGGCGTACGCCATCGCTGGAACCCTGAGGGTCAACAAGACACTCACCTCCGTCAATATGGACTCCAACCTGCTCACCAGCAAGGGGATCATGTCACTTATTCAGGTGAGTCAAAACACAACACAATAATAACAAGTAGAATGCTATAAAGGCATTCACAACTGCACCATTATATCACTCATATAGGTAAATACTCACGCTTTACAATTACAATCATATGTAGGGCCTATATAGCTATGCACTCACCAACATTGATACAGACTCTGACCTGCTGACCAGCAAAGGGATTATGTCACTTATTCTGGTAATTACTCATTCTTACACACACTTAAAAAGTATAACCATATAGGCCTACATGTATCTATAGCTATGTGATCACATCTGTCAACATGGACTCTAAACTTACTGACCAGCAAAGGAATCATGTCACTCATTCAGGTAATGACTCACTCTTTACAATTACAACCATATGATCTGTATAGCTATGCTCTCACCAGCGTTGATATGGACTCTAATTTACTGACCAGGGATTATGTCACTCATTCAGGTAATTTGCTTTACAGCTATAAATATGGGAAGCAGTAACATGATACAACCTGCTCACCTGACGAGCCATCATGGCCCTCAAAATACTCATTTGCACAGTAGCCTCTTAGTGCGGATGGGGTCGCCGGCGGCCTATTCACTATTTCCCCAAAATACTTAACTACATCATAACAACATTGCTATGACAGTACCGAGAGCCTTAAAGCGATGGTTCGGAGTAGAATCACCCTAATGCCATTTGAACCGTGACACCCATCCACCTTTACACCCGAGGTGTTTTCTGCCGCAGGCTTACATCAACAGAGTTGCCGTGTTATTCGATGTTTATTCCGGATAGCTTGACTCAAGCGCATATGGATCCTGGGCACCGTCTCCAAACTTTCCCCACAAAAATAACATGTCATGACACCAAACTTCTACAGTATAACAAATGTGGTTTGTACTCACAAAAAGATGAATTTGAAACTTTGTACATAGTCCAGGAGTTTATTAGTAACAACACACGAGACGATTAGCTTTTCTGCTGCTAAACATCCGTCGACGTCACTTCCTCCAGCTGGGACTGTCCACTTATTGTAAGGTTTGTGTTTTAGTCCACAGCCAGGATATGTGCACGAGTGTGGCATCGTCTTCTATTTATTAAATGTGGTAAAATTTAAATCCGAAGTGGTTAATTTCTAGTTGTAGCGCAAGCTGTCTTTTTGAGTTTTCCGCCTTCCGGACTCACGTGTATTTGTTTCCATCAACAAAGTCCCAGCTGGAGGAAGTGACGTCGACGGATGTTTAGCAGCAGAAAAGCTAATCGTCTCGTGTGTTGTTACTAATAAACTCCTGGACTATGTACAAAGTTTCAAATTCATCTTTTTGTGAGTACAAACCACATTTGTTATACTGTAGAAGTTTGGTGTCATGACATGTTATTTTTGTGGGGAAAGTTTGGAGACGGTGCCCAGTATCCATATGCGCTTGAGTCAAGCTATCCGGAATAAACATCGAATAACACGGCAACTCTGTTGATGTAAGCCTGCGGCAGAAAACACTTCGGGTGTAAAGGTGGATGTGTGTCACGGTTCAAATGGCATTAGGGTGATTCTACTCCGAACCATCGCTTTAAGTAACAGATTAAGACATAGCCGTTACAATTTTGGTGACAGTAAGGTTATAACATAGGCTCTGCACTAAGGGGTTAACGGTGCATGCTGTCAAACTATTTGACACACCTGTGAAACTGTGGATATTATCACCTGTGGATATTATCACATAACCACTGGTGTATAAAGTAGAAGTCAGAGAACAGTAAAAAAACAAAAAACAAAAAAACAAACAGGTCCAGCGGAATAACTGATAATAACTCGTAATATCATGTACTAGTGTTGTACTTACATAATGAATTTATGGTTGAGGGAGGCTTGTCTTGTTGCTTGGCCCAGTACCCCTTCGAGTCATATTCCATCCTTGGGTGCAGTATAACTTGTGTGTGTGTGTGTGTGTGTCAGAGGTCGCGTTAACCGACAAATGTCCGTCATTGACGGATTTTTTTGAAGGATGACGGAAAATTCTGAAGTCTGTCCGTCATTTTGACGGATCAATATTCAGGGTGATGATAAATAAATCACAAGTTTAAGTAGACCTACGCCTCTATCGAGTAGAGCAAATATGCATTTCAATTAGGTATAGTTATCAGCGCAGATAATTTCATGCTACTATCGTTTGCCTTTCTCCCTCTCTCCCTGCTTGTCATACCATGCGCCGCAGCTGGGCTGTGCGGCTGGCTGCAGCAGAGCGCGCGCCTCTGCGTTTGCTCAAAATAATTAATTAAAACAACGAAGACGTTGCCACTAGCCTACACGTGTGACTTCGACTTTAAGATTCAGAACTATGTGTATACCTATAGCCTACATACCGACTATCTGATTTTCTGCCAATGACGAAGTTGTCCCTCTATCGCCCTTCATAGAAGCATTGTTTCATAACTCCTCGCTTGAAACATAAACAAATATACGAATAGCTGCTAGCCAGAACCTTCACTCAAAGGCAACGCAGGTCTAAAACGGCTTCAGGACATTAACTAATAAAAACGACGGATATTCAAGAGCCTAAATATTACCAGGCAACGCAACTTACAACTTGCCACGTTGTCAGAAACGGCTATCCTTCTCTCATTTCGATAGCTGGTTCACCCATTATAGGCGATATATTTTTTTATTCAGACAACTTTACCGCGCATCCCAGAGCCAACATATAAGCCGATGGGGCTACGTATAGAGAGGCTCCCTTTACCGTCGCTGATATTTTTCAACAAAGTTTTGCGAAATCTGGTCTTCCTATTGTAGGCTTCAGTGCCTTTGTCGACTGCCTGGGCTAAACCTTTCTGCTTCAAGACGGCTTTCCTTTCCATCGTGCATGTGAAGCCCAACGCGAATATTATTTAACACTGCGCCTTTGTATTACAATCGGTGCATTAATCAGAGCCAAACGAGTGACTGACAGCTGTTGGATAAAGCCCTGCACGCGTCTTTCAAAAAAGTGCTTGTGGTGACCATAGCGCTGAACACTGAATCAGACGCGCGTCATGAGAGATGTCTGCAGCTTTTTAAACAGTGCAATGAGGGGGGCAGAGAGAGAAAGTGGAAAGCAAAATTGACTCCATCCTCAAAGTTGGAGAATGAATGTCGAGTGAAAGGGGGTGTATTCACAGCGGTTTACTCTCAATTGGCCGCAATTGCGCATGTGTTGTTCCCGGTGCAGGGTCGCGACCCCCCACATTGAGAAACGAGATGGAGAATTTAAAAAATAGGCGATGACGGATTTTTTTCGACCCTGTCCGTCAAAATGACGGACTGTGAAAAAGTCTAGCGCAACCTCTGGTGTGTGTGTATACATGTGTATGTGTATGTGTGTGTGCATGCGTGTTCTGCAGGCGCTGCAGTACAACGCGTCCCTGACGGAGCTGCGGTTCCACAACCAGCGGCACATCTGCGGCGGCAAGAGTGAGATGGAGATGACCAAGATCCTGAAGGACAACACCACGCTGCTGAAGCTGGGCTACCACTTCGAGCTGGCCGGCCCGCGCATGACCATGACCAACATACTGAGCAGGAACATGGACCGCCAGAGACAGGTGCGCACACAGTAAATGTTGCGGTGTTAATTCAACACTTACAGGTTTCATTTAAGTCCAAATGATGCCAAATCAACTCTCTAAGTGTTAAATGAGCACTGCAGAATTTACTGTGCACACACACGGACACATTTGTGTTTGAGTTGCACATTTTGCAGTTTGGGGGAACCCAACTGGATTGCTTTGTGTAATGTCTATCATGCTTTTGAGTGACGGACAGCAAAATACACTTGGGGTGTGTTCCATTATTCTAAGTCCCGTCCTCGCTCGACCTGTGCTTGTGGCCTTGGAGAGAACAGTGTGTCCCCGCTGTGTCAGCCTAAGCACAACTTTTGGGGCACTTTTCCCCAATCAACATCCCGATTGCACATGAGAAAATGACTCTTTAATTGCGCTCGTTTGAGATGTTGCAACATCATCACAAGGCCACAAGCACAAGTTAGTACGGGAGGAAGCATAATGGAATGTACCAAATGACTCGGACTTGTTGTTGACTTTGACCTTGACCATGTACTTGACCGTGACCTTGTATGTGACCTTCCAGAGGCGTCTGCAGGAGCAGAAGCAGGCGCAGCAGGCCAACGGCGGCGCTGACCCCAAGGGGGCGCTGGAGGTTCCCAAGACCAAGGGAGGAGCCTTCCGCTCCCCCAAGGCGTCCCCCAAACCCTCCCCACAGCCCTCTCCCATGCCCTCCCCCAGGATGGGCGGCAGGTGTGTGTGTGTGTGTGTGTGTGTGTGTGTGTGTGTGTGTGTGTGTGTGTGTGTGCGTGCGTGCGTGTGTGTGTGTGTGTGAGTGTGTGTGTGTGTGAAGTGCTGATTGGCAGGTTGCTTGTACTCAAGCGTGTGCTACATGTTTAATATGCAATAATGGTGTATTAGGTTTTTGTGTATTGTTTGTATTGTTGTATTTAGAAACACCTGAATTTCCCTCTGTATTAATAAAAGTACTCTACTACTCTACTTTACTCCACATACTCTACGCTATATTGCTCGAATCTACTCTACACCACTGTACTCTACTCTGCTCTGCTCTGCTGTACTGTGCTCTACTCTACTTTACTTTTATCTACTCTACTACTCTACTCTACTCTACTACTCTACTCTACTACTCTACTCTACTCTACTCTACTCTACTCTACTCTACTACTCTACTCTACTACTCTACTCTACTCTACTCTACTCTACTCTACTCTACTACTCTACTCTACTGTACTCTACTCTACTCTACTCTACTCTACTCTACTCTACTACTCTACTCTACTCTACTACTCTACTCTACTCTACTCTACTCTACTACTCTACTCTACTCTACTCTACTCTACTCTACTACTCTACTCTACTCTACTCTACTACTCTACTCTACTGTACTCTACTACTCTACTCTACTCTACTCTACTACTCTACTCTACTCTACTCTACTCTACTACTCTACTCTACTACTCTACTCTACTCTACTCTACTCTACTCTACTCTACTACTCTACTACTCTACTCTACTCTACTCTACTACTCTACTACTCTACTCTACTCTACTCTACTACTCTACTCTACTCTACTACTCTACTCTACTCTACTCTACTCTACTCTACTCTACTCTACTCTACTCTACTACTCTACTCTACTCTACTCTACTACTCTACTCTACTCTACTCTACTACTCTACTCTACTACTCTACTCTACTCTACTCTACTCTACTACTCTACTCTACTACTCTACTCTACTCTACTACTCTACTCTACTCTACTCTACTCTACTCTACTCTACTCTACTCTTCTACTCTACTACTCTACTCTACTCTACTCTACTCTACTCTACTCTACTCTACTCTACTCTAGGAGGAGCACCACTGGGGGGTCAGGAGGGCCTGGAGGACCCCCACCTCCCCCTCCGCCCCCCGGGGGGCCGCCCCCGCCCCCGCCCCCCATGCTGGACGGGGACTTCCTGAAGAACTCTCTGAAGCCGGTGGCCAACAGGAAATCGGAGGGGAAGGGCGGGGCCAAGAACTCGCGCGACCAGCTGCTCGCATCCATCAGGGGAAGCGACGTGAAGCAGCTCAAGAAGGTGAGATAGTGGGCGCGCACACACACAGTCATGCGCACACACACTCGCACAGAATACGTCATCAGTTACATCATCACGCCACAGGAACTCAATTCTGGCCAATCCACCCCCATGCCTCTGGCGTAATGGCGTAACCGATTACCATTTTCTTGCATCCCAAAAATTCGTCATTGTAAATGTTCAATTCGTGAATGTAATTTCGCTTCATAATAGTCCACACCTGCTATATTGGGAAGCTGTGACAGTACCTTGATGTATTTATGTGCAATGGCCATTATATCTGTAGGATATGAAGACATATGGTGTGTTGATATACTATTGTTTTGGTGGTGATCATATTAGTAGACTAGAGTAGAGTCAATTAATTGATCCCCAAGGGGAAATTAAGGTCTCAAGTAGCTTACAGAAAAAACACATACCGCACATAATGCCCGCATGGACACTTCAGACACATATAATATAACACAGGACATAGATCTATTTGGATGATATGTTTTCGGTTGAGTTGGTTTGTCTGTTTGTCTGTCTGTCTGTTAGACAGCAGGATAACTAAAAAATTATGAACGGATTTGGATGAAACTTTGTGGAGTTTTTGCAAATGACCCAAGGAACAAGTGATTAAATTCACAAACTGGAACCAGAATTTAAAAAAACATTCTTCACCATTGCTAACCTAAAAATCTAGATGCCCCTAGTGATCACAAATTGAATTGCGGACAGGGCGAATTTTAACATTCCAGTTTCTAAGTCCACAAAAAGAAGGCAAAAGACTTAAAATAAAAATAGGGTGTAACATAGTCAAATGTAGACCTACCGTGGCCAACCGTTCGATTCCCAGCCCGGGTCATTTGCCGACCCCTCCCCGTCTCTCTCCCCCCATTCGCTTCCTGTCCACCATTCAAACTGTCATATCAATAAAGTCGTTAAAAAAAGCAAAAAAAAAACAGTCAAATGTTCTATCAAACAGCTTCCTTGGCGGAGGTCTACACTCTCGGACTGCATTTCTAGTTGATATATGTGTTGGATGGGCATATGTCCTATTCTGTTGTGATAGGGTTTTCATCCAGTGTGACGGTGTGCGTGTGCATGTGTGTGTGTGTGTGTGTGTGTGTGTGTGTGTGGTTTCCCTGCAGGTTCCCGTGCCAAAATGGCTGCAGTGAGCTGATCAGAGGGAAAGAGAGAAGCAAGAAGATGAAGAAGTGGAGCGAAAGAACAGACATCTCATGAGGAGAGGAAGAGGAGCGGAAAGGGAGAGGAGAGGAGAGCAGAGGAAAAGGAAGAGGAGAGAAGAGGGGACGAGGAGAGAAAGAGGAAGAGGAGAATGAGAGGAAGAGGAGAAGTGGGAGAGAGTAAACCCTAAACGAGAAGAAGAAAAGAATAGAATGAATTGGGGCCTCTGTGTGTAGGGGAGCCAATAGGAGCTGACTACAGACTCCCACCTGATGCACAGCCTCCACCTTGCTCTCTATAGCTCACACACACACACACACACACACACACACACACACACACACACACACACACACACACACACACACACACACACACACACACACACACACACACACACACACACACACACACACACACACACACACACACACACACACACACACATTTGTATACCTTTGCACATGTTCACTCACACAACACACACACACACACACACACACACACACACACACACACACACACACACACACACACACACACACACACACACACACACACACACACACACACACACAGTACACACTGCATGCATGTGTCATTTTACTGACAAGTACACACACACCCTCTCTCTTTCTTTCTCTTCACTGGACATCAGGGGTGGGCAGTTTGTGCTTAAATGGCTCTAAGTCTTGGGGCGGGAGGGATTTGACCTTTGACCTGGATTTGTGTTGATGCCTTTGCCTGTTATTTTGCACTATTGGATGAAGCTGTTCCTAAAGTATGTTGACATAGTCGGTGTGTGTATGTGTATGTCGGTTGTGTGTACGTCGGTGTGTGTGTGTGTGTTTCTGTTTTGGAGCGATTTTGACTGGTGACAATGATAAGTGGTTGACGTAGGTCTGGAGAGATGGAACTGTGGGAGAAAGCACACACACATACATACACACTGTCAGTGTGTGATGTGAGGTGTGTGTTTGTTTGAATCTGCCACGTGAGGGAAGGGAAGACTTTCACAGCGTCCGCTTGGAGTTACGGCAGCAGGGGGAGCCAATCAGGCTCATTATCAGGGATTTCACCTTTGACCTTTCCAGGAAGTCCAGCCGCCATGTTTTTTTTTCGGAATATGAAATGGCTGCCATCAGAAATGTCAATGGGACTAACTGCCTGCAAAGACTGATATCTACAGTAGGGATGCCAACCATCCATTGAAATACGGTATCGTCCCGTATTTAGAAACAATAGTACGGTTTCAGTATCGAGCTGAAACCGTACACAAATATGCTAAAATGCGGGAAATTGCTTCTAAGAAACACAAACTATTCTGGGGGAGGACAGGCTCCCGCTCCCCCTGCGAGATTAGAGAATGAGGTGTCCGTGTCCCTAATTTGTTTGTCCCAGGGAGTTGGCAACCCTACTGATATCCCAACGACCTCTGAGATGGAAAAGAACTCAGGATGATTAAATTAGTATTTTGAGGCTGATGGTTCACTTTAAAGACAAAAGAAATCTTATTTTACAATACAACTTACTACCCTTTTGCTGGATGCCTTTATATACTTTCAGAAAATGGATCTCTTGAGTGTATCTCTTACATGTCTTACGTTCTCTTTAGGAATTTAAATGGCTTTCAGCTGATAAATGGACTATATATCATTCCGCAAGTGCTTGTGTTTGGGTGAGTGTGTACTATGTGTTTATGTGTGTGTGTGTTGGTATTCTGCAATTGCGTGTGTGTGTGTGTGTGTGTGTGTGTGTGTGTGTGTGTGTGTGTGTGTGTGTGTGTGTGTGTGTGTGTGTGTGTGTGTGTGTGTGTGTGTGTGTGTGTGTGTGTGTGTGTGTGTGTGTAAGTGTGTGTGTGTGAGTGACTGCTGGTATTTTCTCAGTAAGAATGCCGTGTCTTAATTCGGATGATCATTCCCTGCCCAGACTGCTTTGGAGTGTATCTCACTGTAATGTAGCTGTAATGTTGCTCTTTGTCATGATATTTCATCTTAAATGTCGCTCTTTGTAATTTTATTTTATCTTTAATGTTGCTCTTTCTTGTAATGTTATTTTATCTTATCGCGCGTCAGACGAGAGTGGTGCCAGAGTTCTTCACACTCAGATGAAGCTGTTACGAGTTCATGCTTCTAAGTAGCAGTGTATTTCTCACCCATGTGAATAAATAAAAACAATAAAAAGAGTCTAACATACGATACAGATTGATGCTGACTCCTCAGTCGTCAGTGAAGGCGATGGTGGCCCAGGCGGTAGAGGTTCTCTTCAGGAACCAGAGGGTTGCAGGTTCGAGCCCCGCTCTGCATGACCCCATCAATGTATCCTTGAGTGAGATATACCCCAAGTTGCTCCTGGTGGTAGGGCGGGGCCCTGCGTGGCAGCCACTGCCACCAGTGTCTGAAATGCGAGAGTGAATGGGTGAATGTGAAGCATAAAGCTCTTTGAGTGTTCCAAGGAGTGGAAAGGTGCTATAAAGGCAGTCCATTCCATTTATTCTACACAGAGACCTTGTAGAGAAATGTTTAATGTGATAGTTTTGAGTTGCTTGTTTGTCGATATATATATATTATATATATATATTATATATATATTACAGTACTACAGCATTGTATGTAAACTAGGAATAAAACCAGTCTAGGACCAATAATAGCTCAGCGATAAAGCCAAATTCCTAACCGGTGAATATTGTATAGTGGGAAACTATGACCATGCACACACACCCGAAGAGACAAAAACTATAGAGTCACTGGACTGTCTTCATAGCAAGACTGACACGAGCAATAAAAGTGACAGAGTATGACCGTTAAAAGCAGAATGCAAGCATTCTGAGACTCCAATTGGCTACAGAGCGGTCCCCGAACCGCATCTCATTAGCACAAGATTTGCTGAAGTTCAACTTCAAACTGTCAATGAGTTGCTCAAATCGCCTCATCACTCAAATGACTTTTGTCTATTCTGTCGCCAGCTCCGCCGTACAGTCAGTCACTTCCATTTCCGTTACCGTTGGCACTCTAGTCACTTTCGGTGTGTTTGCTCCATGACATTTCAGTTTGTGCGTATGTGTGCGTGTACCAAACAGTGTTGCCAGATGTGTCTGATCAAATCCCGCCCAAAAGGTTCTCAAAAACCGCCAAAATACTAAAATAAACTGCCAACTGTGTACTTCCTCATCACATTGGTAAACTCCTTTCATATGTTTACAATCTTCACCCCATAAGGACACACGTTGCATGTGATATTGATGAAAACATGAGTGGATGCAGTGAGAACACACCATTTTTTAATTTTTGATCTCTAAAATATGTAATAGAAGGAATAACTCAGTTACCCAACATTTTACAACACATTAGTGCAACTTTTTTCAATGTCAGAAAAATATGTAAAATATTCTTATTGCCACACATCTGTGTCCTCTTGAGTCTAAAAATGATATTTCAGTATTTTACAACTGAAATATAGGCCTACCCTCTGTAGTAAGTGGAACACTGAACAAAATAAGTTTTACTGTGTGTCATGAGTAGGCCTATAGTGTTTTACCATATGCACATCACTGTTCAAATGGTTCATACGAGTGTGATGTTTATGCTTGTGTTTGAACAAAATGGTCTTTTTAGAAGGGAGTCCATTGTTTTCAGACAAGCCGTTCATTTTTCAGGAGAAGTGAGGGGTTTTGCCCGTTGTGTTTTGCCTGTTGTGTTTTGCCCGTTGGATTTGTGTGTAGAGTTTTGAGAATTCGAGACATGATTCCAGAAATTGTGTGTTAACAATTAAGAAAAACTGTAAAGAGCCATGGCATATATCTAAATAAGAGGTATATGTGTTCTTAAAATACATTTAAACACACAGAGGCACAGCTGTGTGGGGTTTGAAGTACATTTAGCACCAGTGTTTAGGGAAGCTTAATAGCACTATATACAGTTCACTATCAGGCAGACTCAGATGAGGTGTTTGTATATGTTTAGGGTTCTTCACATCTGATGAGGTGTGTGTGTGTGTGTGTGTGTGTGTGTGTGTGTGTGTGTGTGTGTGTGTGTGTGTGTGTGTGTGTGTGTGTGTGTGTGTGTGTGTGTGTGTGTGTGTGTGTGTGTGTGGAGAGGAACCTGGCTGAGGTATGGCTTTGTGTGTAGATGTGTTACGATGATGTAACAAATATAGTTACCCTTTTGCAAACACGTACACACACACACACACACACACACACACACACACACACACACACACACACACACACACACACACACACACACACACACACACACACACACACACACACACACACTCCACTGACTGATATAATTATAACTTTTGAAACTTTTCTAAAGGGACATAGCGAAGATACCTTACTTATGTGTACAACATGAACTTTGTTTTTGTGAATTTCCTAAACATTCATTTGTTTTTATTGGCTCATGAATGTCGGCTGGTTTGAACAGGCTCATTCCAATCAAACTGTAACTCTTGATGTTCTGATGTCACCCAAAAAGAATACTTCCCTTTGAATGTTTTTGTGTACACATCTATGTTGCTGTTTCAGTGTGTTTAAATGCAACCTGTTCTAGTGAGTTTGCTTATATGATTGTGTAAACAGAACCAGCGAAGATAGAATGTGTAACGGAACACAGCATGCGGAATGGAACACAAAATGTGGAATGGAACACAGAATGTGGAATGGAACACAAAGTTCATACTTGTCATGGGAAAACACACTTATCGGAATATCAGAGCAATAGCATTCCCACACACACACACACACACACACACACACACACACACACACACACACACACACACACACACACACACACACACACACACACACACACACACACACTAATATACACAACAAGAACAAACAGACGCAGGAGAGCCGTGTTGTTGGCTGCTAAGGGAAGGCCAGTGGTCAGTGGTCGACTGGGAGCTATCAATGTGTTTACACACACACACACACACACACACACACACACACACACACACACACACACACACACACACACACACACACACACACACACACACACACACACACACACACACACACAGCTGCCACAGTCAGAAGGTCATCCACCTCACAGGCAACCACGGAGAGGAGAGAAGAGGAGAGAAGACAAGAATAGAGGAGAGGAGAGGAGAGGAGAATACCTGTAGAGGAGAGGAGATGAGAGAGGAGGAGAGAAGAGGAGGGGAGAAGGGAGGAGAGAAGCGAAGAATAGAGGAGAGGAGAGAGAAAAGGACAGATGAGGAAGAGGAGAGGAAGTGGAGGGCAGAGAAGAGAAGTGAGGGGACGAAGAAGAGAGTAGTGGCGAGGGGGGAGAGGAGAGGAGAGAAGTATAGAGGAGATGAGAGGAGAGAGGAAAGGAGAGAAGAGGAGAGGGGAGGGGAGGGGAGGAGAGAGGAAAGCAGAAAAGCGAGAGGTTGTAGTGTGTCTACAAAATGTGTGTGTGTGTGTGTGTGTGTGTGTGTGTGTGTGTGTGTGTGTGTGTGTGTGTGTGTGTGTGTGTGTGTGTGTGTGTGTGTGTGTGTGTGTGTGTGTGTGTGTGCTGCTCCAGCATCCTCCACATGGCCATATAAGGGCACATCACTGAGGAGGCCTGAGCGGCTCTCCATTCCTCTGCCATTCCTAATGCTGGGAGCACAGCCATCACACACACACACACACACACACACACACACACACACACACACACACACACACACACACACACACACACACACACACACACACACACACACACACACACGCACACTGACCCTCTGCTACAAACACACACACAGCCATCATACAAACTCACATTCTCTCTCTCTCTCTCTCTCTCTCTCTCTCTCTCTCTCTCTCTCTCTCTCTCTCTCTCTCTCTCTCTCTCTCTCTCTCCCCCCCCCCTCTCTCTCTCTCTCTCCCTGGGACAACTGATCCTGGAGAGGGGTGGGGGGGATTGTTAGTCTATTCACTGGGAGGGTTATGGAGAGGTCCAGGGGGCATGGAGGAAAAGGAGTAAAAATAATGTAATTCATTTTCTGAGAAATCAAAATAACAATCTGTGTGTGTGTGTGTGTGTGTGTGTGTGTGTGTGTGTGTGTGTGTGTGTGTGTGTGTGTGTGTGTGTGTGTGTGTGTGTGTGTGTGCGTGTGCATGTGTGTGTGTGTGTGTGTGTGTGTGTGTGTGTGTGTGTGTGCGTGCGAGTGTGTGTGAGTGTGTGCGAGTGTGTTGCTGTTGCCTATTTATTTGAGTTTTTCTGTATTGTTTATTGGGTCAGAGGTGTGACCCAAGTTGGGAACCCCTGAAAAGAGAGGGGGAGGGGGAGCGAGGGAAAGGGAGAGGGGGAAAGAAGGAGAGAGAGAAAGATGAAGGGCAGGAAGAGTGGAAAGAGGAGGGAGGAGGGGGGAAGAGGAACTGATGACGGGGCAGAGAAAGAAGTAAAATGGAATAAAATATGACGGACTGTAGAGAAAGTAGAGAGAGAGAATGATGGTGGCATAGAGAGAAAGACTATATGGAGAGATGTGATGGAGATAGAGAGAGGGTGACACGCAGAGAACATGGACGAGGAGAGAGAGAGTGAGAGAGAAGTGATAAACTTGGTAAGTGTAAGAGAAACTGTAAGATAAACTGTAAGTAAAGGTTGTGATAGAGTGAAGCAGAGATGGGACCAAGTCACTAATTTGCGAGTCGCAAGTAATTCTCAAGTCCTTCCAGTCAAGTCCGAGTCGAGTCACAAGTTACGACACATTTGACCAAGTCCAAGTCCAAGTCGTGCCAAAGCCAAGTCAAGTCCAAGTCCAAGTCTTATTTTTTCCAAGTCCTTAACAAGTCACCCTGTATTCTATGTGCAATATTGACAATTACATTTGATCATAAAGTCATTACCTCTCCACACTGCTTTGCATGTCCCCCTTCGCCAGTCCCTTACGAAAATCGACCATGGTATACCATGATTTCATGGGGTTTTGAGCATGGTTTGGCATGGTTTTTGGTGTGACTAGGTTTAACTATAAGATGAACCATGGTTTTACTCTGAAAACTAGCCATGGTTCTACCACGGTTTATAACTATTCATTAAATTACAGGTAGTTGCCGCTTCTTTTATCCAACGCACATATTGGTGACAGTCATTGGAGCAATGTGGGGTTAGGTGCCTTGCTCAAGGGCTCTTCAGTCAAGGATGGAGGTGTAGGGAGAGGTGGGCTTAAGGGTGGGATTCAAACCTGCAACTCTGTGATCTTCTGTCCAACTCCCTAACCATTACACAACGGCAAGTTTTCATGTTGTTTTTGGGTGATCATGCAACCCACAATTAGCCTTTTTTTTTTTCAGCATGGTTTGGGACAATGGTTAAACCATACACAAACCATGCTGAAAAAAACATGAAAACCATGAATAACCATGATCCATGGTTAGTCAGGAACCACGGTTTTCATGATTACCAAAAAAACATGGATAAGCCATAGTGATACTATGGATGGTTCAGAGTACTTAGAGAGACCATGGTTACTACAGTAAAAGCATGGTTACTATTTTTGTAAGGAGTTCGAAATAAAAATGGTAAGCCTACTGTTACTGTTTAAGGGGAAATCGTTTAGTTTTTCTCTCTTTCATGTATTTTTTTCACACACAAATGCAAAAAATATATATATTCTGACTTGGAATGCTATTGCAAGTCATTGCAAGCTAAAACTGTCAAGTCAAGTCAAGTCTCGAGTCAATAGTGTACAAATCGATTCAAGTCACAAGTCATTCCTAATATTGGCAAGTCAAGTCTCAAGTCGAGTCATTTGTGACTCAAGTCACAAGTCACTCCAAGTCACAAGTCACAAGTCCACATCTATGGAGTGAAGAGGACATTCATAGGGGCAGTCATGGGGAAGCGGTTAGGGCGTCAGACTGGTTGGTGGGGGGAGTAATTACCCAGTGCACGCCCCCATCCTCCTCCATGACTGAGGTATCCTGAGCATGGTATCGTTCCGCCGCACTGCTCCCTTTCGTGCGTCATGATAGGGGCCTGCTCCCTTGCAAGGGTGAGACATAAATGCAATTTTGTTGTGTGCAGTGTGCTATGTGCACTTGCTTGCTGTGGACACAGTGTGGAGTACTGTGTCACAATAACAATGGGAGCAGGAGTTTCCCCAGTTGGGCTTTCACTTCGCTTACTTTATCTATGTTACTGTGGCCATAGAACAGGACCCCACCTGGTGGCCAGACAGGGGAAGTACCACTGGAACACACATTCAAACACACTCAAAGCTTCAACACCAAACAGCCATCATCCCAACACACACACACACACACACACACACACACACACACACACACACACACACACACACACACACACACACACACACACACACACACACACACACACACACACACACACACACACACACACTTGTCTGTGATGTCTGCCACTCTATTCCAAAAGGGTCACTCACTTGTCTGTCTGTGATGTCATTATGATGTGTCCTTGGATACGGTTCTAAAACTTCACCTGAGTATACAGACACTTAGCAGCAGGACACTGAAGAGTAGGCCTACAGTTGGATTATTGTTTCCGCCTGGACATTTACACAGTGTGGGACTCAGATGGAGAGCAAAAGTCAGGGGTGCAGGCCAATCATCATGCTGTAGGTACATGCACATCAACAACTTATTATCATATCAGTCTATAAGCATAGGTTTTATACGTGGGTTCAAAATTTTGTTTATAACCTGACTGTGTGAACCTAGCTGTGCACAATTCAACCTCTGATTGTTGGAAACTGCTGTCGGTCACAAAATAAGCTCACGTGGTTGGCTGCCAGTGTCTTGCCCCTCATCATAACATTGTGTTGATAAATACTGAGAACCCATGTAAAGCTCAACTTCAACATGAAGACACACAGACTTACAGACACACAGACACAGACACAGACACAGACACACACACACACACACACACACACACACACACACACACACACACACACACACACACACACACACACACACACACACACACACACACACACACACACACACACACACACACAGAGAGAGAGAGAGAGGGAGGGAGACAGAGAGACAGGGAGAGACAATGTCCCAGAGCTCCTTCACCTGTATACTAGCCTACAAGTGGTATAAGTTCAGCAATGGATTCAAGACATATTCACCTTAGGGTGATAGTCTCTTGAACAGATACATGTTAGTCTGGTACTCTTTTCCGATATGGGTCACTTGTCTGTGATGTCTGCCACTCTATTCCAATAGGGTCACTAGTCTGTGATGTCATTATGATGTGTCCTTGGAGATGGTTCTAAAACCTCACCTGAGTATACAGACACTCATTTAGCAGCAGGACACTGAAGAATACAGTCAAAGATTCTCTATTCTGCATTTAGATCTCTAAATCTCTGGTACAGTTGGATTATTGTTTCCTCATGGACATTTACACTCGCCTTACATAGTGTGGGACTCAGATGGACAGCAACAGTCAGGGGTGCAGGCCTATCATCATGCTGTAAGTACATGAACATCAACACAGCATTATCATATCAGTAAGCATAGGTTTTATACGTGGGTTCTATATTTTGTTTATAACCTGACTACGTGAACCTAGCTGTGCACAATTCAACCTCTGATTGTTGGAAACCGCCCAAAAAATAAGCTCATGTGGTTGGCTGCCAGTGTCTTGCCCCTCCTCATAACATCGTGTTGATTAGCACTGAGAACTCATGTATAGCTCAACTTTAACATGAACACACACACACACACACACACACACACACACACACACACACACACACACACACACACACACACACACACACACACACACACACACACACACACACACACACACACACACACACACACACACACACAGAGGGAGGGAGGGAGACAGAGAGACAGGGAGAGATAATGTTCCAGAGCTCCGACACATGGATACTATCCTACAAGTGGTATAAACTCAGCAAAGGATTCAAGACATATTCACCTTAGGGTGATAGTCTCTTGAACAGATACATGTTAGTCTGCTACTCTATTCCAATAGGGTCACTTGTCTGTGATGTCTGCCACTCTATTCCAATAGGGTCACTTGTCTGTGATGTCATTATGATGTGTCCTTGGAGATGGTTCTAAAACCTCACCTGAGTGAGTACAGACACTCATTTAGCAGCAGGACACTGAAGAGTTGGATTATTGTTTCCTCCTGGACATTTACACACGCCTTACATAGTGTGGGACTCAGATGGACAGCAGAGAGAGAGAGAGAGAGAGAGAGAGAGAGAGAGAGAGAGAGAGAGAGAGAGAGAGAGAGAGAGAGAGAGAGGGAGGGAGGGAGGGAGGGAGACAGAGAGACAGGGAGAGAGACAATGTTCCAGAGCTCCTACACCTGTATACTAGCCTACAAGTGGTATAAGCTCAGCAAAGGAATCAAGACAGATTCACCTTAGGGTGATAGTCTCTTGAACAGATACATGTTAGTCTGCTACTCTATTCCAATAGGGTCACTTGTCTGTGATGTCTGTCACTCTATTCCAATAGTGTCACTTGTCTGTGATGTCTGCCACTCTATTCCAATAGAGTCACTTGTCTGTGATGTGATGTCATTATGATGCATCCTTGG
Source organism: Engraulis encrasicolus (assembly GCF_034702125.1). Classification (NCBI taxonomy): domain Eukaryota; kingdom Metazoa; phylum Chordata; class Actinopteri; order Clupeiformes; family Engraulidae; genus Engraulis; species Engraulis encrasicolus. The sequence continues at coordinate 47,813,599 of NC_085870.1, read as the reverse complement.
AGATGCTTCTAAACATCACCCGAGTATTCAGACACTCATTTAGAAGCAGGATACTGAAGAGTACAGTTGGATTATTGTTTCCTCCTGGACATGGTCCTACAACTCTCCCTTCTCATCTGGTAACTTTCCACTCACTCTCACCTGTCATTGCCACAATCAGGCTCACCTGGTGCCACTTAACGAGCAGTAAATCTGCTGCCTGCATACCATCACTGACTCTGCTGTCTATTGACCCCAATTGATTCTCGTTAATGATCTGTGTCTACCATTGGCTGTCTCTTGCTCACCTGCTGCCTCTCACTCTCCATATAAACCTCAGTCCTCCAGTACCTCTCTGTCAGATCGTCTGCAAGTGGACCCCTGTTTGCTGGCTTCTTCACGTCTGGCTCCTGAACCCCCGAATCCTGAATCCTGAAACCTGAAACCTGAACTCTGAAACCTGAAACCTGAAACCTGAAACCTGAAACCTGAAACCTGAACTCTGAACCCGTGCCTGAACCTTCGACTCTGACTTCTCTACTTCCCCGGTAATTCTGACCTGCTTTTTGCCTTGTGACCAAGATTTCCAGTGATGGGCAAATGAAGCTTTGTTGAAGCACAAAGCTTCAGTGGCGAATGCTTCGAGTAATGGGTGATTGATTCAGTGCTTCAAATACTCTATGAGGACACCTGCTGGCAAAAAAACGCTGAATTGCAGTTTGAACCAAAACGCAAAATGAAAAGGCCTACATGGATTCTTGTGCATGAATAAAACAACTGAAAAAATGCCTTCACGTTTATTTTGCGAGAACGAATTAACGGCGTGAAGTATCTTGAAATGTGACTGATCATAATGGACATAGGCCTAAAAATCTCCTAGTTATTTGCCACAAAATTGCATTGCAGTTAGTCAGAGTAATATTTTATCCCAAAAACGGCTGATTATTATTTTTTTTATGTTTATAAACTTCAGCAGCAAGGATACTTCTGCCCTGACATTCTGACCACATGTATTACTGAGGAGGAGCAGGGTTAGAACTCATGATCATTAGGCTATGAGTGCCCCACTCTATCCACTACACTACGGAGACAGACTTTCCCCATAAGGAAACAAGCTGGTATTTAACTGTAGGCGTTGCCAAATGCATTTTGTAATGACATTTAATTTTTAAATGTTCCATTTTAAAAGCCAAATTACAGTTGCCATAGGGCACCCTTGCTCATTGTTCATTTTGTTCATTTTATTACGCTAGCTGCACTGAATTTGGTGAATTCTTCCGACTACAAACCTGCAATCGCACGCAGGCTCGCCGCACTTTGATCAACTTCAATGCTGCGCAACTCTTTCAGTCGACTCCTCACGTCACTGTTGAAGCTTCATGTGAATGGGCGCTGAATGAAGCTTCAAACGTCACGAATCACGTGATCAACTGCAAACGAATCAAGCTCCGATACACGCTTTCCTTTGCGATGGTTCATTTTTCTGACACACGCTTCGACACGGGAGACTCATTGGGAACATCACTGAAGATTTCTGATTTGCCCTGAACGGTACTGCTGCCTTGCCTGATCTGCCCTGTTGTGTGTGTGTTCCCCTCCCAGGACCCAGAGAACTCGGACCTCCACCACCTGCTCCTCAAGAACCTTCTCGGCCACTGGGGAACACACACACGCAGGTTCTCGGACTCAAACCTCCCTACCCCCTGAACCCCTAAATAAACTCTGTGTAACGTGACGCATCTGGGTCCTTCGTCTGTCTGTCTGACAGTACGATCTGACCAGCATGGACCCAGCTCACGACCCAACCGACATGGACCTCACACCCGAGATGACTTCGGCACCCGAACCAACTGCTCTCGACCGTCTGCAGCACACAGAGGGAGCGGTTGCTCGGATGTCCGGTGACATAGCATCTCTGGTTCAACTAGGCCATCACCAACAGCAGCAGTTCCTGCAACACCAGCAGATGATCCAACAGCAGCAAGAACAACTTACCCGAGTGCTTCAGCTACTCTCCAACCCAACCACCTCATCTGGCCAGCCTGCACCTTCTTCATCTGCTCCAGCTCAGTCTGCATCTGCTCCATCTGTGCAAGCGCTTCACTCAGCACCAGTACCCGCTCCTGACCCCAACATCCCAAGTCAAGTGGCGCAATCTTCAGTCTCCATAGACCGTGAGCCAAAGGTGGGAAATCCTGAGCGATTCAACGGCGACCATACACAAGTGAGGGCGTTTCTGTCGAGCTGCAGAATCCAGTTTGCCCTCCAGCCCAGGACCTTTGCTACAGAGTCGGCCAAGGTAGGCTATGTCATCACTCACTTGACTGGTCGGGCCCGGCTGTGGGGAGCTGCAGAATTCGACCGCCAGACTCCGGCCTGCGCTTCATTCAACGCGTTTGCTGAGGAGATGGAGAAAGTTTTTGACCTGGGGTCTTCATCGGCTGAAGCATCCCAAGAGCTGATGAGTATTCGCCAGGGGAACCGGACCGTGGCGGATTACTCCATTGACTTCCGCACCCTGGCGAGACGCAGCACATGGAACATGGCCGCGCAGACGGATGCTTTTCTCCACAGTCTTGCGGGCTACATCAAGGATGAACTAGTCTCCCACGAACCACCCAAGACCCTTGATGAAGCCATCGCCCTGGCAGTCCGAATCGATCGACGGATCCAGACCCGGCGCCGTGAGAGGGGACAACCGAGACAAACGGCCACCAGCATTCGGCGTGACACCACTTCCGTGCCTTCTCCTGCTAACCCGCAGAACCAGCTTGACCAGACCGAACCCATGGAGATTGGCCGCACCTCCCTCTCCCCAGAAGAACGGCAACGTCGCCTTACTGCCCAGCTGTGCCTCTACTGCGGTGGCGATAATCACAGAGTCAGCAACTGTCCAGCAAAAGCCAGAGCTCACCGGTCATAGGGGGAGAGGGGGAGATCCGGCTGAGCTCGACAAACATCAAGTCTCCCCCCACCCGAAAGCCCATGCTCCAGGTCTGTTTCCTGCTTCCTGACTCCAGATACACCTTGGCTGCCCTAGTGGATTCTGGGGCCGAAGCTAATATCATGGATGTGGAACTTGCACGTCAGCTGGGGTTGGGCTGTCAGCATCTGTCACCACCTGTTCCCGTCCGGGCGCTTGATGGTCATCAACTTGGCACAGTGACCCACACCACATCCTCCGTTACCATGGAACTCTCAGGAAATCACCAGGAGTCTATCAGCTTTCACCTGCTCAATTCACCTGCACAACCCATCATCCTGGGGTATCCTTGGCTCATCCGTCACAACCCTCAACTCGACTGGAGATCTGGCACAATACGAGAGTGGGGAGAAGACTGCCACCAGACCTGCTTTAAGCGAGCCACACTACCCATCAATTCAAAAGCTACCTGTCCTGCCCCTGATACAGCCGGCGTCCCTGCCTGTTACCTTCATCTCAAGGAGGTCTTCAGCAAGACCAAAGCCACTTCTCTGCCTCCTCATCGGTCATATGACTGCACGATCAACCTCCTACCCGGAACATCACCCCCAAAGGGCCGCCTCTACTCTCTCTCCGCTCCTGAAAGGCTGGCCATGGAGAACTATATCAACGAATCCCTGGCAAGTGGAATTATTCGACCATCATCTTCTCCTGCCGGAGCTGGTTTTTTCTTCGTGGGGAAAAAAGATGGCTCCCTCCGGCCTTGTATCGACTACAGAGGTCTGAATGATATCACTGTGAAAAACCGCTATCCTCTGCCACTGATGTCTTCCGCCTTTGAACTGCTCCAAGGGGCCACCATTTTCACCAAACTTGACCTCAGAAATGCATACCACCTAGTCCGGATGAGAGAGGGGGACGAGTGGAAGACTGCATTCAACACACCCACCGGCCATTACGAATATCTGGTCATGCCCTTCGGACTCACCAATGCACCCGCTGTTTTCCAGAACCTGGTTAATGACATCCTTCGTGACATGTTGAAGGGGTTCATTTTTGTTTACTTGGATGATATGTTAATATTCTCCAAGAACCAATCAGCACATTCATAATATGCAGGCAGTACTTCTTAAAAATTCACTCTATGTCAAGGCAGAGAAATGTGAATTTCATGTCAGCTCTTTGTCCTTCCTTGGATATGTCGTGGCAGAGGGTAGTATGCAGATGGACCCAGCCAAGGTTTCAGCAGTGACGTCTTGGCCAGCCCCCGAGAGCCGTAAGAAGTTGCAACAGTTTTTAGGCTTCGCCAACTTCTACAGGAGGTTTATCCGGGGATTCAGCGCAGTGGCAGCCCCACTCACTGCACTGACCAGTACCAAACAGCCATTTAAATGGAATCCAGCTGCTGATAAAGCCTTTCAGACGTTGAAAACACGGTTTACCTCTGCTCCCATCCTCCGCTTGCCAGACGAGAACCTACAGTTCGTGGTGGAAGTAGATGCCTCGGACGTTGGTGTTGGAGCAGTGCTATCCCAGCGATCACCAGAAGATGGCAAGATGCACCCATGCGCCTTCTTCTCTCGGAGGCTGACAACATCCGAGCAGAACTATGATGTCGGCAACTGAGAGTTACTTGCCGTCAAACTTGCCCTAGAGGAGTGGCGCCACTGGCTGGAGGGGTGCAAGACTCCATTTCTGGTCTGGACGGACCACAAGAACTTGGAGTACATCAGGTCAGCAAAGAGACTGAATCCCCGTCAAAGTCGCTGGTCCTTGTTCTTCACCCGCTTCAACTTCACCCTCTCCTACCGTCCCGGCTCACGCAATGCTAAGCCAGATGCCCTGTCACGCATGTTTCAGAAGGATGACAAGTCTTCCGAGGACCCAGAACCAATCCTCCCAAACCCCTGCGTCATCGCCACCCTGACCTGGAACATCGAGGAGGAAGTGAGAAAGGCTATCAGAAACCAGCCAAGTCCAAGTGCGTGCCCCAGCAACCGCCTCTTCGTTCCGGCAGACCTGAGATCCCAGGTCATCCAGTGGGGGCACAATTCCAACCTGGCCTGTCACCCTGGTATCGGACGCACTCTCCGTCTTCTCTCTCAGCGGTTCTGGTGGCCATCGTTGGAGAAGGATATCCGCGAATTTTGCATGGCGTGCCATACCTGCTGCCAGAACAAGTCTTCCAACCGACCACCAGCCGGGTTACTACAGCCCCTGCCAGTACCCATGCGCCCCTGGTCTCACATCTCGCTTGACTTTGTCACCGGCCTTCCCCCCTCTGATGGTAATACTGTCATCCTGACCATCGTAGACCGGTTCAGCAAGATGGCGCACTTTGTTCCACTGCCAAAGTTGCCCTCTGCCAAAGAGACAGCCCAGGTGGTCCTTGAGCAGGTGTTCCGCATCCACGGCTTGCCACGGGATGTAGTGTCTGACCGGGGCCCGCAGTTTGCATCAGCCTTCTGGAAAGACTTCTGCCGTCTTCTCGGAGCTACTGCCAGTCTTACGTCAGGTTTTCACCCGCAGTCAAATGGACAGACTGAAAGGATGAATCAGGAGCTGGAAAAGTCTCTGCGGTGCATGGCATCCCGTAATCCCCGGGCCTGGTCTCAGCATCTGTTGTGGGTAGAATATGCTCACAATTCTCTCTCCAGCTCCGCCACTGGATTGTCCCCCTTTCAGTGCGTCTACGGCTATCAGCCGCCCCTGTTTGCCAGTCAAGAGAGAGGAGCCTCCTGTCCATCTGCCCTTGCCTGTGCTCGCCGCTGTCGTCGGACGTGGTCTCAAGCTCGTGCCACCCTTCTGAGAGCCGTTGCCAGCTACACTGCCAGTGCCAACCGGCGAAGGATTCCTGCTCCCGCCTACCAGGTGGGCCAGAGGGTGTGGCTTTCCTCCCGTGATCTGCCTCTGCGCGTGGAGTCACGCAAACTGGCCCCCAGGTTCATCGGTCCATTCCCAGTCCAGAAAATCATCAATCCGTCGGCTGTCAGACTCCGGCTTCCCCGGTCCATGAAGGTGCACCCAACCTTTCACGTCTCACGTCTGAAGCCAGTTCATGAGAGCCCTCTGGTGCCCGCTGTGCCGCCACCTCCGCCACCCCGACTCATTGATGGTGGTCCTGTTTACACTGTGCGACGGCTGCTCCGGTCACGGCGGCGGGGTAGGGGCATCCAATACCTTGTTGATTGGGAAGGCTATGGTCCTGAGGAGAGGGTGTGGGTGCCCGCCAGCAGGATCGTGGACCCCGCTCTCATTGCGGATTTCCATCGCCAGCACCCGGACCAGCCTGCAATCCTGAGGGGTCGGCCGAGGGGTCCTCGTTGTGATGGCGCTGCTCCGTCCACCCCTGTTCCTGATTCTGATCCTGAGGCTGGGGACACTGACCAGTCTGAGGAGTTTTGACCCTCCGCCGGCTACCCCCCCCTCCCGCCCGTGTTGGTGAGTGTTTTGGGACTTCTGAGCCGTCCCTTGAGGGGGGGGGTTCTGTCATGGTCCTACAATTCTCCCTTCTCATCTGGTAACTTTCCACTCACTCTCACCTGTCATTGCCACAATCAGGCTCACCTGGTGCCACTTAACGAGCAGTAAATCTGCTGCCTGCATACCATCACTGACTCTGCTGTCTATTGACCCCAATTGATTCTCGTTAATGATCTGTGGCTACCATTGGCTGTCTCTTGCTCACCTGCTGCCTCTCACTCTCCATATAAACCTCAGTCCTCCAGTACCTCTCTGTCAGATCGTCTGCAAGTGGAACTCCTGTTTGCTGGCTTCTTCACGTCTGGGTCCTGTATCCTGTATCCTGTATCCTGAAACCTGAACTCTGAACCCGTGCCTGAACCTTCGACTCTGACTTCTCTACTTCCCCGGTAATTCTGACCTGCCTTCTGCCTTGTGACCAAGATTTCTGATTTTCCCTGAACGGTACTGCTGCCTTGCCTGATCTGCCCTGTTGTGTGTGTGTCCCCCCCCCCAGGACCCAGAGAACTCGGACCTCCACCACCTGCTCCTCAAGAACCTTCTCGGCCACTGGGGAACACACACACGCAGGTTCTCGGACACAAACCTCCCAACCCCCTGAACCCCTAAATAAACTCTGTGTAACGTGACTCATCTGGGTCCTTCGTCTGTCTGTCTGACACTCCTGGACATTTAGCCTTGGGCTAGTTTTCATCTGTAGTCCCTGACATTAAAAATTAGCCTAAATGATATACAATAGAATAATAAAGTGAAGCAGCAGTCAAAAACAAAATGAAAATACAGATAAAAACAATAAACAAATCACTCATGTCCCCTGTACCCCCCCACCCCTACCCACACAACCACCTGCACCCACCCAAACAAAATATAAACATATTTTTAAAATAAAAAATAAAAACATTTCCCATAAGATATTAGTATCATTTTGTGTCAATGGTTACAGGGTTGGGTCTCTTTAAGAGCATATTTAAGTTGTACTTTGAAGTTCTTGAAAGAGCCACAGCTCTTCAGGTTACCTGGAAGAGCATTCCATTTTAATGTGGCCTTGTAGGAAAAAGAGAACTGCCCGATGCTGTGAGGTAGGATGGTACACTACAATCATTAACTGATGCAATTCTAGAGGATCTTATGGATCTAGCAGGGCGATGACATATAAACTGCAAAAGACAAGCTGGGGCAAGACCATGTAAAATCTTGTATACTAAACAGAGACTTGGAAACTCTCTAAAATTTTCAAAACTTCATACATTATGTTTCTCCAAACTATTGCAGTGGTGGTAATGAAGTGTTTTTTTGTCAAGAGTACAGTTGGATTATTGTTTCCTCCTGGACATTTACACACACGTTTCATAGTGTGGGACTCAGATGGACAGCAAAAGTCATAGGTGCAGGCCAATCATCATACTGTAAGTACATGAAAATCAACACAGGATTATCACATCAGTAAGCATAGGTTTTATAGCTCAACTTCAACATGAAGACAGACAGACAGACGGACGGACGGACGGACGGACGGACGGACGGACGGACGGACGGACGGACGGACGGACGGACGGACGGACGGACGGACGGACGGACGGACGGACGGACGGACGGACGGACGGACGACGGACGGACGGACGGACGGACGGACGGACGGACGGACGGACGGACGGACGGACGGACGGACGGACGGACGGACGGACGGACGGACGGACGGACGGACGGACGGACGGACAGACGGACAGACAGACAGACAGACAGACAGACAGACAGACAGACAGACAGACAGACAGACAGACAGACAGACAGACAGACAGACAGACAGACAGACAGACAGACAGACAGACAGACAGAGAAAGGGAGAGAGAGAGGGATAAAGAGAGACAGGGTGAGACCATGTTCCAGAGATCCTACACCTGTATACTAGCCTACAAGTGGTATGCTCAGCAAAGGAATCAAGACAGATTCACCTTAGGGTGATAGTCTCTTGAACAGATACATGTTAGTCTGCTACTCTATTCCAATAGGGTCACTTGTCTGTGATGTCTGCCACTCTATTCCAATAGGGTCACTTGTCTGTGATGTCATTATGATGTGTCCTTGGAGATGGTTCTAAAACCTCACCTGAGTATACAGACACTCATTTAGCAGCAGGACACTGAAGAGTACAGTTGGATTACTGTTTCCTCCTGGACATTTACACACGCCTTACATAGTGTGGGACTCAGATGGACAGCAAAAGTCAGGGGTGCAGGCCTATCATCATGCTGTAAGTACATGAACATCAACACAGCATTATCATATCAGTAAGCATAGGTTTTATACGTGGGTTCTATATTTTGTTTATAACCTGACTACATGAACCTAGCTGTTCACAATTCAACCTCTGATTGTTGGAAACCGCTGTTGGCCAAAAAATAAGCTCATGTGGTTGGCTGCCAGTGTCTTGCCCCTCCTCATAACATTGTTTTGATTAACACTGAGAACCCATGTATAGCTCAACTTTAACATGAACACACACACACACACACACACACACACACACACACACACACACACACACACACACACACACACACACACACACACACACACACACACACACACACACACACACACACACACACACACACACACACACAGAGAGAGAGAGGGAAACAGAGAGAGAGAGAGAGAGGGAAACAGAGAGAGAGAGACAGAGAGACAGGGAGAGACAATGTTCCAGAGATCCTACACCTGCTACCCTACAATAAGCTCAGCAAAAGATTCAAGACAGATTCACCTGAGGGTGATAGTCTCTTGAACAGATACATGTTAGTCATTCTATCTGAGTGGCAAAGAGTGGTAGCAGTCTTCATCCCCAAGGAAATGAACTCCAAGGACATCAGCCAGTTCCGTAACATCGCCCTACTAAACGTGGAAGGGAAAATCTTCTTCTCAGTTCTAGCCAGAAGAATGACCCGCTACCTGCTTGAGAATGGATACCAACTGTCAGAAAGCAGGGGTGCCAGAATTCCCTGGATGCGTAGAGTATTCCACAATGATCTGGGACCAGATTCAGAAGGCAAAGAGGGAGAAGACTGACCTGCACGTCATCTGGCCTGACCTTGCCAATGAGTATGGATCAGTCCCGCACCAACTGATCAACTACGCCATGCACTTCTTTCACATGCCCACCTGTGTCAAGACCCTGGTAGTAGAGTATTTCAACGGGAGCATACCTATGTCCTATGTTCCCCTGTCTTTGTATGGGACCGGGGAACTTAGAACCCTTTTTCTAAAAAAGGGTTCTATGTTCCCCACATTCTATGTTTCCGACTTTTCAAATTGTGCCCTTCCCAAAACCATTCCTAAACCTAACCTGTCAGTAATGCAATGTTTCTGCGTTGTAAATTTGTGCCCTCACCAAAACTATCCCTAAACCTAACCTGTCAGAGGTGCAACAACAACCTGCGCTTTACCATGCGGCAGCAGTCTACTTGGAAGCAGCAGGGAATATAGTTCCCCGGTTGGGGGGAACATAGGACCTGGGGAACATAGGACCCGGGAAACATAGAGATGACCCCATTTCAACAACCTGCAGATGTGCTTCTCCGTACAAGACTTCACTACTGGGTGGCAACGGCTTGAAGTCGCAATGGGATGTGCCATTTCTGCAATACTATTTGTAGCAGCAATTGAGATAATTTTCATCGGTGCAAGACAAATGGTCGGAGGGATCAAACTGCCAAATGGTCAGAGGCTTCCCCCACTAAGGAGCTACATGGACATCACCTTCCTCCGCCAGACAGCAGCATGTACAGCAAGCAAAGGTGTAGGTTTGGCTCGAAAAGTGGTGGGGACATTTCAATGGCAAGTTGTCCGGATATGCTGTTTTTGCATTATATTTGTGAAAGAGAGGTGTGGACAAGCTAGGTTTATCTGAAAAGTGGTATGGACATGTCCCCACCACCCCCTCCTAAAATTACGCCCATGACAGCAAGACTGCTGAAGAGGAAGGATGAGCTGATGTCATGGACCCAAATGAACATCAAGCCCTCTAAGTCTCGCAGCCTGTCGCTTAGGAAAGGAGTCAGGAACGACTGCACCACCTTTCTTGTCGGAGGGGAGAAGATACCACTACTTGCCGAGCAACCCATCAGAAGCCTGGGGAGGCAGTACACTGCAGAACTGTCTGATAAACAGATGGGGGAAACCGTCATGAAACAGCTATGTAACGGCCTGGCAAGGATCGACCAAAGCCAACTCCCTGGGAAGTACAAGGTTTGGTGCTACCAGTTTACACTCTACCAGAGGGTAATGTGGCCCCTGAAAATTAGCGAGATCCCCTCATTAACCGTGACTAAGATGGATGGGAAATCCAACTCATTCATCCGAAAGTAGTTGGGGTTGCCACGTTGCCTATCTGAAGCTGGCCTCTTCGGAAGAAATATGCTGCAATTACCACTCTAGTCACTACAGCTGGGCTACATGCAAGAGAAGACCAGGTTGGTCCTTGAGCTTCGGGAGTCCACAGACGAGTCAGTCAGGAATGCTAACGCCAGAGTCCTGACTGTTCGCAAGTGGTCCGCCCAGACCGAGGTCGACCAAGCTGTAAGTCAGCTGCAGCACAAGGAAATCATGGGCAGAGTGCAGGTAGGTAGAGCAGGCCTAGGATGGGGAGATGCACCACGATTCTGGTCCAAGGCCCACCGCAAGGAAAGGAAGGAGATGGTGGTGGCGGAGGTGACGAGGATGGAGGAAGACCGCTACAAGATCAAGGCTGTGTCTCAGAGACGGCAGTGAAGCTGGACAACCTGGGAGGGAATCTCAAACAGGAACTTCAGTTGGTCAGACATGTGGAAGATCCCACAGCCAAGACTCAGCTTTCTTATACGCTCAACCTATGACACCGACACGCTTCCCTGTCCTTGGAACCTCCACCAGTAGTTTGGAAATGAGGAATGTTGCGCACTCTGCAATGCTCCCAATTTAAGCCTCCAGCATATCTTGTCAGGCTGCAAAATCGCGCTATCACAAGGCCGTTACAGATGGCGCCACGACCAGGTCTTGAGAAAGCTAGCCGAAGTACTGGAGGAGTGCAGACAGAATAGCAGAATACCATCTCCAACAGAGGACCCCACCAGCTTTGTCGCGGAAGGAGGGATCAGAAGCATTAGGCAAAGAGAAACATCAAGGCCCTTCAGTCCCGGCCAGGATTGGAGCATGAAGGTCGACTTGGACAGGAAGCTTCTGTTTCCCACAGAGATTACCACCACATCTCTCCAGCCAGATATAGTGGCGTGGTCCACAAAGGCAAGAGCGGTGGCCCACATTGAGCTCACTGTGCCACTGGAGTAAGGGATCGAGGCTGCCTTCGAGCGAAAAAAGGCCAAATACTCTGAGCTGGCTGCTGAGTGCTAGGAGGTGGGCTGGAAGACTACCATCTACCCAGTGGAGGTTGGATGCAGAGGCTTCGTGGGGTTGTCGACTATACGCTTCCTAAAGGACGTGGGAGTCACCGGAAGGAGGCTTAAGAAGGCAACAAAGCAACTGGCAGAGGAGGCGGAGAAAGGGAGCTTTTGGCTCAGGCTACGGAGGAAGGACAGAAACTGGGGGAAGAACACCTAAACCCCAGAGAGCAGCTGCAGGGAACAGCAAGCCTATCTCCCAACCGCCTTGCGCATTCGGCACCTTTCACTCAGCACTGTTGCCGCCCCAGCAACCAACGCAACCGAGCACAGCTGCTGGGAAGGGGTTAAGGCCAGCAGTCAAGGAACACCAAACAGCTCAACTGCCTCACAAACAACTTGTCAGTAAGCATTTGGCGCATTCTGCACCTTTCACTCAGCACTGTTGCCGCCCCAGCAACCAACGCACCCGATCACAGCTGCTAGGAAGGGGTTAAAGCCAGCAGCCAACGAACACCAAACAGCTCAACTGCCCCACAAACAGCTCGTCAGTAAGCATCTGCCTTAACTGTCAGGTTTTATAATTTATAATAATTTATAATTTATATAATTTTATATTATTGTTGAAAGAGAGAGGAGGAAAGCTGTACGCCAGGAGCAGATGGGCAGTGAGCTGGCCACTCACTGTGGGCCCACCAGCTGGAGCGGGTGTTGTGGTTCAGGGCTGAAACACCCAGAGAAAGCTGGACACCACCTGATGACATCTGCTTCTGGCGTAAGGCTACAGCTACCTGCAAAGGTGGTTGAGGAAGGCACCTCCAGCATTCATCAAGTAGTTTATGAATGTATTTCCTATGTTTGCCTGTTAATTGATACAATAAAGATGTTTGTGTCAAGTCTTATTTTCTCTCGCTGACCCATGGGCACCGGAGGAAGTGCAACAGGCAGCAATGCCCAGCAGGTATTAACAGCTACCTGTACAATCCAGTCTGCTACTCTATTCCCATAGGGTCACTTGCAGAGGTGTGACCAGAATGATTTGTGTGGGTGGGCAGTTAGCTCATCAGAAAACAATACCTGAAAAAATTCGGTGTAAAACCACTACTACAACTTCAAGCATGATAATAATATTTTTTTCTAGAAATGTTTGGTGTGAGGGAGCGCCAGGTGGCTCACTGGCATCGCCCCTTTAAGAACCATTGTGGGTGACTTGGCAGATTGAGTGGCAGGGGGGCCTGGGGGTCCTCCCCCCCCAAAAAGTGTTTTTTTTTAGATGCAATTTCCTGCATTCTAATCAATTTTAGGGTGAGGAATGGCAAATCCCATCTATCATCTATTTTTTTTTCTCACACATTCTTCTTCATTCATACCAGGGACTAACATTTTTCACAACATTTTCACAAGTGTCCCGGCCGGAACTGTCCGAAAAATCACTGAGAACCGTCCCGAATATATTTCATATGAATTGGATGCAACTGTGTTATTCAACTTGAAAAGAATGGTCTTCGCACACTCGGAACTTCATGCAGTTACATTTAATAATAAGATCAACGTTTCGGCTTAAGCCTTCATCAGGGTCATCATGCAACTGTGTTATTGAAATATTGTTAAAGTAATACGCCTATCACTGACTGGAGGTGCACTGGCGCTGGTCGCATACAGTACACAATGGCAGCAACCTGTTGGGCATCAAATCAAAACACCTATAACAGTGGTGCCGGGGTCAAGGGGCAGATTTTTTAAAGAGAAAAAATAAATGGCGTTGGTTCCACAGTAGCTTCACAATGAGGCATACCGGTAGGCCTCCAATCTCATGGTTAACACTGATTCTTGAGAAAGCGGCTAAAACATGTCTCAGCAATAAACTGCCAATTCTGTTGAAAATAAACTACATTTTCATGAACAAAATGAATCCAGGAAAAGACCCAGGGGTCTGTTACATAAATGTACAGTCGTTTGAAATATTTAAGTGTAATTTTATTACTTTTCATGGCTATAAACCTGCCCACACCCTGTAAAAACAGCTGTCCCAAGGACAGACATCATCATTTCAATTAACTTAAAATGTAAAAATCACTGATATTATTGAATAATATCACCATGGTGTGAAAGTCCATATTGAAGTGGTTCTGCAGATATGCACATAGTGCGTGTAAAGCAATATTTACTACTATTTTCTGATTGCTCCAAGTGTGTCCAGCATATTAGTCACCACCGTCAGATTTTTTTAAAAAGACAATAAAATCAGGTATGCGCAAGGTCATTGTCATTACTTAGGACCCCTTTTCAAACCTTTAGCTCTACTGAATACTTCACCATCACTGAAGCTCCTGTAAGTTTACTAATTTCTCCTCAATTTGATCATTTGTTTGGACACTGGTACTGTCCCAACCATAAACTGTCAACACCGTCGGGGGTTTTAATAGTATTATGTTACATTAATGTTAATTATATATACTTTTTCAGAAGCGGCATGTAGCCCCTAAGAAACAGAGCGAAAACGAAGTGGCTAATGTGAGCAAAAAATGCACAATATGTAAAAGAGTGTTTTTTTTGTCTCACACCGTCAGATGTCACCACCGTCAGATTTTGTTCCGCTCATCATCTTGTTCCATATTTTACTAAATTGTGCTGGTCAATGAAACATTACCAGACTTGTCAGTAATAATTGTGACCCAAACTTATACTCCAGCCTCCACTGAGGTGCATTTGGAGGGTTTTTTGACACAAAACCTGACGGTGGTGACATCTGATGTAGTTCACAAAAAAGCATGTGTTTTACATGTTTTTGACAAGTTTTAAGAATATGCTGCTTCCAATAAGTATCTACAATTATGTTGAATTGTAAAAGCAATTCACTTAAATACAGTAAACATATATTTTTTTTACTTCTAATTCTGTCTGACGCTGGTAACAAAACCAAGAAAGAGCCCATTTTATGAAAAATGTAAAACATGGGGAGCTTGGCCAATACATTCACTGCACAGCCAAGACGTTCATCTATGATAATACACCTCTATATTTTGGATTTGAACAACTTAAAACCTGTTTATGCCACATTTTCAATAATCTAGGCCTACTTCCTAGAGTATCTAACAAATGAAGAAAAAACACATGCACAAACATACTGTACCCACACAAAAATAAAGTGTTTATGCTAGATGGCATTGACTTGAGAGGGCTATTTATTTTGCTAAATGTAGGTAATAATTAGGTCACTTTCACCACCTTCAGATTACTGTCACCACCGTCAGTTCTTCAGTCACCACCGTAAGAAGGAGTTTTGGACATTTTAAATGAATGTGCTTACAACATTTTCTTTTGGAGTTGTTGAATTATCAAAGTAATAGCAAATTCAAGACTACACGAATATTTGTGAAATTACAAAAAATTGTTTGAACTATTTAGGCATTAAGTAAGCATTGTCTGACAGCACATATTTTTAAATTAGAACACATGAAGCAGTATTAAATAGAATGAAAGTGAATTTTCAACATTTAAAGGCGTATGTGTGAACCAAAAAACACACACAATCACTTAAATACTCCAGATACATATGCAACCAAATCAATACACTTTTTTTTGCTTTTAATTGTGTCTGACGGTGTTGACAAAAAACAAGGTATGATCGGAGAAAAACCTGATTTCTGAAAAAAAAATGAAAATGGGGAGATTGGCCTTGTGCATTTCTGAAAAGCCAAGACCTTTGTCTACGAGGATATACCATATTATTTTGTAATTCACTTCGTTTTTTTCTTTCAAGATTACAACCTGTTTTAGCCACTTTCTCAAGAATCAGTGATATAAGCTTACCCTTTGAAATCAGATCATTGCTCTATCCATGGTAGTCTACATTTAATGAAACAAAATAGATTGGAGCCAACAAAACTCATTTCCAATTTCAACTACTTTGACAATAAGGCTTGCAAATCAAAACGTGCCTGGTTAACCCTGGGACTGACTTTGCTACGCCCAACAAAAGAATAACAGACTTCACGTTGCGCGATGATGTTGTGACAATTAGGGGCGTCAGCTGACCTATCTCTATACAGGGGCACAGTGGGGCACCACAAGATAATGCGAGTGTGCAAAGTGCACAAGCAAAAACAATTTTGCAGTTATTCATTTTCAAAGCTTGTAAATTAATTATATTATTGCAAGTAGTGCATGGCCACTATTTTGTGTGCATTCTGTAGATTACTATGTATGCTTAACTTGAGCTAAATTCCAAGGTAGCAAGGTTGTTGGGTTGTTTTTGTGAAACTCATACCGGGGCACAGCAAATCAATACCCAGGCACGTGCCCCTGTAAAATAGGTCTAGCGACGCCCCTGGTGACAATTAGGCCTAGATGAGTACAGAGTGCGCTCCCCCGCCAAAGTCTCCTCTCACCAGGACTCAGACTAACATGAACAGGGCAAGCTACGTACCTCATGATACAAAAGACTTATGCTTTTCTAAAAAAAGAAAAATCACCACCTGCATCATTTTTCTACCAATGCAAGACACAATCAGATAATAAATCGTGGCCTTTTTTCTTTTGACGGACAGGGCATTTCTCAGGGGGGCAGGACTTTTTTTGGGGGTGGGCTCAGGGGGGGCAGGACTTGTGTCTGGGGGGGCTGTGGCATGGCATTTCTAAAACAAGTAGTCCAAAACACAGTATGCCATACCAGTCAAAACCACAAGACTGCACACAGGACAGGGTTTTGAGAATGATCTTGCATGCTTTTCATAGACACAGCAGTTTGGCACGAGTCATTCCACTTCTCCCTCCCTTTGTAACCTATCTCAACTCTCCTCAGATCCTTGCGTATTTCCGCTCCACTTTGTGAGCTCACACAGGGGTCTGAAATACCTTCAGATTTGCCATACTCCCAAACCAAAATGCAGGAGAACCAATAGGGATCGCTTTACAAATAGCATGTCACTGTGTTGTCTGTCAAGCTCGTTTCACAGCTTGCTTTCCATTATCCTGACTCCCATCATCACTTGTGTTTGTGGCCTCGTGATGACATCGCAAGTTAAATTCAAATCTCGCAAAAAAAAAAAAAACGCAATTTAAAGACAATTTTCTTATTTGCAATTTGGATACATGGGGAAAAGTCCCCCAAAAATTGATGTGGCTAGGTTGACAGAGGGGAGTCTTTGTTGTTTTCTCCGTAGAGACGGGCCATCAGCGAAGCGCGAGGCCCCAAGCACAACAAGAGGACGGGAGTTGGGGAAATGGAATGTAACCATGCTTGTTATTTTGATTCATATTAAATCTACAACGTGCCAAATGTGTGTATGCATTAAAGACAAGCTCAAAACATTCATAATCATAATCATAAAGATCATCAAAACGTAAACACAAACAGTTTTTTTAATTATTTATTTATTACAAAATTGTTTGATGCGCTTTGTACACATCAGTTAAAATGCAAAGCCAACAACAGTTAGATCTACCCTCCAGGATGTAAAAATCACTAACATGGGTTTGAGAAATTATACATATATATTACTTTGATGGAGTCAAACCACCATCAGGTTTATTCAGTGTGTGTGTGTGTGTGTGTGTGTATGTGTGCGAACGCACATTCCGTTGCTAATTGTTTTGTCTGATGCAAAACAGTCCATTCCTAGTCCCAGAGTTTTCTTTTTTATGCAAACTGCGGTTTGACTTATACTCATTTTTTTCACACTTTAAAAAAAAGGAATTTTCTTATAATAATTACAATAATAATGTTTGACTGACACAAGGCGTCATGCATCATATAAGCTTATCAAATATTTTTCACTTTTTTTTCCATCACTGTTTCCCCCCCTCACTGCTATATCCTCCATCTTCACACCCATATCTATCTAACACATTAAAAACGCCCAACAGAACCATACAGTCCAAAACATAACCCACATCAGACTTTTAAAGCATTACTGTTCTGGAAAAAGGTTTATTTTACACCTCCCCTTGAGTTAAATAATTGACCTCTATCCTGTACTTCCAGTCGTTTTCTGAATCTGGCAGCGAAAAATTATACCTCGAAGCTAGCAATTATCACTTAATCTTATGGGACCATCTAACGGCTAGCTGGTCCCATAAGATGCAATGATAGTTGCTAGCATGGAACTAGAAATAACATCACTAGACAAAGAGAACAGCTTCAAGTACAGGAGAAAGGTAAAGCTCAGTAATCAGTTATTTAACTCCAGGTTAGGTGTAAAATGAGCTTATTTCCAGAAATGGTATCACTTTAATTACTTTTGGGGCTCACCCCCACCCACAGGCTTCTCCAAACACACTGGACTACAATGGGCTTCTGTGTCTGAGGTTCGGTAATTTGTATGGGGATAAAAATTAGGATAAATAAAAAAACTATTCAGATATGCAAGTGTGTGTATGTGGTCAGTGTGTGTTTGTCCATTGTGAAGAGTGGGAGAGGGAGCGTGTGAAAGTGTGGGTCTCTGTGTGTGTGCCTCTCATTTTCAGTGTGACAAATGTGTGTATATGTGAATAATGTTCAGAGTGTGTGGTGAGAGTGTGTGTGTGTGTGTGTGTGTGTGTGTGTGTGTGTGTGTGTGTGTGTGTGTTTGTGCGTGCCCTCTTCAGTGAGGCGAGTGCGTGCTGGCGGCAGGTGACTCCGATCTCTCCAACTTGACCCCACCTGGCGTCTCCATGGTGATGGGAGAGGAGGTGCCGTGAGCTCCCTTGTCCAGCGCGGAGGAGGAGGTGGAGGAGGAGGAGGAAGAGGAGGTGGGGAGGGACACCACTATGTATTTCTGCAGTGGCCTGGCCCCCCCGACCCCCACGCCACCGGCGGGCCCCCCTCCCGCCTCCACCTTGACCAGAGGCTGTAAGGTAGTGGGCGTGTGTGCGTGGGTGACACTGGGGACCGTGCTGGTAACTGGTGACCCCCCCGCCGCGGAGGTCAGCGTGATGACCTGCTGTGTGGAGGCGGAGCCCGCGCTGGTTCCCATGACGATGTACTTGGTGGCGGGCGGGGAGGGCTGGGTCGGCGTCCCGGGCCGCGTGGACATGAGCGTGAGCGAGCTGGGAACCTTGATGATGTTGGGGGGCCGCGAACCAACACCCATGCTCCCACCGCCCCCCACGGAGCTGGTGCCGGATCCCAGACCTGCCTGGGTCACCGTCAGAGAGGGCCGCGGCTGCGTGATGGTCAGGGTGGTGCGGTTCACCTGGACAGAAGACAAGGACACACCGAGATGAATGGTTGAAGGATTTTATGCAATAATTTGTTGTAACACTTATTACATTGAGTAACAGGCTACTGTTTCCTATTTGAAAGATAGGCTACATATGTGTAATGTAAATGTATAATTCAATAAATTGCTTCACTCAAGGACACAAGGATGTAACATTACATTACATTAAGCAAGGATAAAAGGACAGAACATTGTATGTGAGGCCGCAGGGATGCAAAATGTCATGACATTCCACAGGGACGCAAGGAAACAAGAATGATTTTCTGCATTGTGCATGCATTGTGTTTGTGTGTGCAGGTGTGTGTGTGTGTGTGTGTGTGTGTGTGTATGTGTGCGTGTGCGTGTGTGTGGGGGGTGTGCGCCTGCTGTGTTTGCAGGGCAGCCTGGTTGCGAGCCTTGACCATG
Organism: Engraulis encrasicolus; assembly: GCF_034702125.1. NCBI lineage: Eukaryota > Metazoa > Chordata > Actinopteri > Clupeiformes > Engraulidae > Engraulis > Engraulis encrasicolus. The sequence goes on along the minus strand of NC_085870.1, from coordinate 47,794,235 downwards.
TGCGTGTGTGTATGTGTATACCTCCTGTGCTTGTTGCACCGCTTGTGCACGTGCTTTAACCAGATGTGCAAAAGGCAAGGCAGTGTTCCGAGGTAGGTGTGTGTGTGTGTGTTGTGTGTGTTCTGCACTCTACCTGCTGTGCTTGCAGTGCTGCCTGTGCGCGTGCCTTGACTACATGAGAGCAGAGCAGCGGTCCGAGGTAGCCGTAGTCGGCCCGGTATTGGTCCACTGTGTCGGGTAGCGAGCGCGTCTTGGCCACTACGCTGGCACAGTGCTTCAGCAGCAGGCTCTGGACATGCTCCGCACCGATCTTATCGATAGTGGACACCACTGGGCCCTGGAAACGTTGAAAAAGTACAAAATAGATTGTAGCCGTGAAATGCAAAACACAGTATTCCACAGCAGCATAGTAGAGAGCAGTGACAAATTACAACAAACAAAAGTTGCATATAGAACTGGAAAATACTGTACATGTAATTGCACTAATCATTAAAATAAGCGATAATAAATACATTTATAACAAATAGCGGTAAAGACTAACCTCTGTGACAGCCTTGATGCGCGCTCCCTCCACAGAGAGCCGCGGTACGATCAGGGTCTTAATGACGTCCGCCCCCAGCTCAGAGAGACCTGCTATGCAGCCGTAACGCGTCGTCCACTGGGTCCTGTGAAGAGAAGAGACAGAGGTGTTTATTTAAGTGTGTGTGTCGCTATGTACCTATTGTCCAGTAGGCTGCGTGTAAATGTCTTTGTGATGTGAGACAGTATATTATTCGTGGTGTGTGTGTGTGTACGTGTGTGTGTGTGTGTGTTTGTGGTGTGTGTGTGTTTCAGTACCTATCGTCCAGTAGGTTGCGTGTAAATGTCTTGGTGATGTGAGACACTATATTATTCGTGGTGTGTGTGTGTGTGTGTGTCAGTACCTATCGTCCAGTAGGCTGCGCGTAAATGTCTTGGTAATTCTCGACTGGATGTTATTGGTGGTGGTGCTGAATGTCTTGCAGCTCTGTGCCATGAGGCGTGCTGCGAAGTCGCGTAGTGCCCAGTGGTTATCCACGTCCGGACGCAGACACAGCTGCTTGCTGACGATACACGTCACCACCGCGGGCAGCAGCTCATGCAGATACTTCTCCAGGTACAGCGTCGGGTTGTCCATCAAAGCCTGCAACAAAAGACAAATACAGTTGCGTCATTTCATTGCAATAAATGAATTACTAATATCCAGGTACAGCGGGTTGTCCATCAGAGCCTGCAACATGCACAGTAGATTTTTTTTTGGCTTTTTATGCTTTTTACAGTGTAAGAGGGACAGGAAATGAGTGGGGAGAGAGAATCGGGGAAGGACCGACAAATGACCCGGGCCGGAATTGAACCCGGGTCGCCGGCTTAGTGTCCAAGTGCCCTACCATTGGGTCACATGTGCACGCCTGCAACAGGCAGACAGTACAGAACAAATATGTACCGAGGTACCCATCCTCCTCCATAACTGAGGTACCCTTAGCATGGTACTTTCTTCACATGTAGGCTACCAGGCATTCAAAGGAACAGAAAGACAGGACAACAATATACCTATCCTAACCTACACCCTCCTATCCTGTGTGCACAAGCACCTCAACTAAGCACTACAATAGCCATAAACAAATTTAAATGAAGTGAACAGCGAGTGTGCAGTGCAGTCAAGTAAGATCAGGTATAAGCAGCAGTAATAAAAGTGTTACAAACATCACATGACATCAGACATGCCTTGCATGCACAGAATAGAGTTATTGTTATTATCACCATTATTGTTATCATTATTATTGTTTGTTGTAGTTGTGTTTATACCTGCCTTGACCATGCCCAGATCATTGTTATTGTTAGTTATCGTAATTATTGTTGTTGTTATACATGCCCTAAACATGCGCATGTTATTGTTGTTATCCTTATTTTTGTTGTTTTTTGTTATCATTATTATAGTTTATTCTTGTTGTTGTTTATATACGTGCCTTGACCATGCGCATCAGGTAGATGAGGAGCGCGAGGTTATTCTGCACCACGTTGACGCGCACGCCCTCCGAAATGAAGGTGCTGAACCGGGGCAGCATCTGGTAGAGTCCCGGGTCCGTGGCGATGCTCTGAAGCGCCTCTGCGCGCTTCGCCTCGCACGAGCCCACGCACGCCTCCGTGATCTCCTTGTAGTACAGCTGCTGCTCCACGGACAGCTCGTGCGTGCTGCGCGGCTTGATGCGCATCATGCCCTCCTTCTTCACCTTGCTGCCCTCCGCCGAGGTCGCGCCCTGTCCTTTGCCCTGTCCCGTGCCCTCCTCCTGCTGGCCCGGTTTGACCGCCTTCAGCGGCTCGGTGGACTCCGCTTTCTGCTGCTCCTTCGGGGCAGGCGGGGGGTTCTCCGGTATGGCGGGCTGGACCCCCTCGATGCTTAACCAGTGAGCTTTGAGGGAGACGTCTAGGGGCACCCTGGGGAGAGGTGTGTTGATTATGTCGCTAAGGTCTACCTCTTTCTCCTCGTAGAAGTGCAGCTCCCGTCCTCCACCGCTGGCGAAGCGAAAGGGGATGAACTCCTGTGTCTGGAACCCGAAAAGGGGCTCTACGTTTTTCAGTTTGAGAGCGTTATCAATGTCGCTAGTGGTCAGTTTTCGCCGTTTTCCATGGGACATAAACTTGAGGGCATCTTGTGCTATTTCTTTAATTCGATAACTTACTTCCTCGCTCAGGGCCACACAGCTCTCCTCTTGCAGCTGCACGCCCACCGACTCTGCCATCACCTTCATTGACTCGGTGGGGAGCACAACAGTGCATTGCTTCTGTCTGCGCTCGTCTGCCATGTCTTACCAAAATAAAGTTCCTCAGATTGCTGCAGATCACCTTTACGACCGTAATGTGGAGTAACTAACAGTACTGTATCATATGAGTTCACATTAACCCAGCTATATCCCCGATAAACACATCTGTTCGATGTTTTATCATAATTCCTTTCCCGACATCTTTTTCTGAAATTCCGCCATATTGATCACGTGGTAATGTGATGTCACGTGACAGTTGCGTGCTTATGACGTCAGTAGGAACACGGGAAAGAACAAAATGGAGGAGTACGCAAGGGAGCCGTGGTAAGGCATCAATGTTCAATTTTGTTAGATTTAACGCGACATGTGTAACTTTCAGACACAATATAACACGGCTATTATTGGGCAAAGTGGAGTGTAAAATGTCCTTATTTTTAAACCACACTCAGTTCAAATTCTGGTTATCAGCTGGACTGCATAACCCTAGCGTGGCCGCAATGCCCTTGCTGTTGCTATGCCCATGTAAGCTAGCATCCTGCTTTAGTCAGACAGTTAGATATTTAAATATTTGATTCTCGTCAAATTATATTCCATGAGTAGGTCATCATCTTACTTTTGTCAAATTATGAATGTCGTCTCGTATTGTAGATGTTTGTCAGGGTGGCAATGCAAGGTTGCGAATAGCTAACCGGTTAGCATACATTATGACATCCTCGAGTACCTCCTCCGAGGTAGCCTATCGAAGATGGGGCACTTGGTGTGTCTTGCGTAATTCTGAAAATACAGGTTTATCTCCTACAAAACTACACGGCACCATAGTTCTTGTTCTATATAATGACAGGTACATATCTTTGTTTAGGTCTAGCAGACATGGCGCCTTCACACCTATAGCCTCAATGACCTTTGAAACGGGGACCACTGAAACGTTAGATCTATTTCTCCTGGATATCAGCCAGCGCTGCACCTATGCAAAAGCTCATATATACACACAGGTGGTCTATTTTATACACCAGGACGGTATGCTAGGGTTTGTAGTGTTACATTTGCTCGATATGATAATAAGCCATGAGCTCTGTTAATGTGTGTGTGTGTGTGTACACCTATGTCCCTGCGTTTCTAGTCCGTGGAGGATAGTGGATGACTGTGGTGGTGCCTTCACCATGGGCGCCATCGGGGGAGGAATCTTCCAGGCCGTGAAGGGTTTCAGAAACGCTCCTTCTGTAAGTCAAACCAACACACATGATGACTTTGTACCGTTAGTCTTCCCATTTTAACAGTCTGCTGTTGACAAAGTATCTTAACCGACCCAGTGTGAGAGAGTGGTCCGCACACTGGGCATGGGCTCCACAAAAGATAAACTTTATTTCATCAAACAAGTAACCAACCTACCCACTAATAGAGAGCTTGTGTGCTGGTTCCTGTATCTGTTTTATTCATGTTCTTGTACCAGTTCTACTCACATTTTGACATGGTTTGTTGTGGATAAAGTCACACTAACCAACAGTCCCATCGACAAAGGGCTTGTCCTTCTTCTTTTTGTTGTTTGTGTTTCCTTGTAGGAGATGGTGTACTGTATTGTAATATAATATAAATACATGTCTTTCATTGGGCATGCATTGTCCACTGTAGGGCGTAATGTAATGTATTGTTATAATGTCCATTGTAGGGAAATGTAATGCCATGTAACTTAAAGGATTTATCCGGAGTTGGAACAAGTTTGCCTGATTTTTGCATGTTTGGGATGAAATACAGTCACTCTAGAGCAAAATCAAGGCAAAAGGATGCGTTTTGAGAAAGTTTGATAATATCACGTTAGCCTAGTTAGCCATATCAGCTATGCAATATGAAAGATGTGGGCATCGTTTTCGGCGGTTACACACATTTCAAAAACACAACGATTTAAAGTCTTGCACAGCTCAAAACAACGTCACACGTACCTCATAATATGTTGAGGGTATCCACACATAAACCGAAGTGTCCAAAGCCCTTCATGTATTCTTGAAAGGTCTGCAGAATGTGTTTTGTGAAGCTACTACCTTGAGAATATCTAAATTACGGTCAAGACAACTATTTGACACTAAAGTCCACCAAGTAGATTGCCGAGTGCGTCGCATCATCAGCTGTGATTATTTCCATAGCGAGTAACCACAGCTGATGGTGCGACGCACTCGGCAATCTTCTTGGTGGACTTTAGTGTCAAATAGTTGTCTTGACCGTAATTTAGATATTCTCAAGGTAGTAGCTTCACAAAACACATTCTGCAGACCTTTCAAGAATACATGAAGGGCTTTGGACACTTCGGTTTATGTGTGGATACCCTCAACATATTATGAGGTACGTGTGACGTTGTTTTGAGCTGTGCAAGACTTTAAATTGTTGTGTTTTTGAAATGTGTGTAACCGCCGAAAAACGATGCCCGCATCTTTCATATTGCATAGCTGATATGGCTAACGAGGCTAACGTGATATTATCAAACTTTCTCAAAACGCATCCTTTTGCCTTGATTTTGCTCTAGAGTGACTGTATTTCATCCCAAACATGCAAAAATCAGGCAAACTTGTTCCAACTCCGGATAAATCCTTTAATGTGTCCAGTTCAAAGGATGAAGTAATATAAGTTACTGTACATTTGTAATGTCTCCTGCTTGGGATGGTGTAATAATTTAATGTTGTCCCTCCGTTATGGTTAATGTAATAATGTAAATGTCTTCTGTGTGAGATCATGTAATGTCACCCGGTCTCCTGCAAAGTATTGTAATGCCCATTGTAGGGCCATGTAATGTCCACTTTTGATGATGCAATGCAATGTAATGAAATGTCCACTGTTGATGATGCAATGCAATGTAATGTAATGTCTGCTGTAGGGCATGAACCACCGGCTGAGGGGAAGCATGACAGCCATCAGGACTAGAGCACCACAGCTAGGAGGTGAGTCTCTCTCTCTCTCTCTCTCTCTCTCTCTCTCTCTCTCTCTCTCTCTCTCTCTCTCTCTCTCTCTCTCTCTCTCTCTCTCTCTCTCTCTCTCACACACCTCTGAGAGTGGATGTAAATGTAAATAGTGAGCACACACCTACTTTGGAGTAATCAGTGGTAATCATCAGTGATGACTTGTATCCAAAACAGTAGAGAAACTGGGTGTGCCCCTCATAAAGCTGATAGTATGCAGAGCTGGGATGATGCTGGTAGCCCTGCATGCGTGACTGGGCACTAATATTGTTTTCAGGCCGACCAGAGCGGTGCCTTTGCCCACACCAGTTAGGCTGGGCACTGAAGTGCTTACTTGCGAACCCCACGTTCATACTGGGCACAACTTTTCTGTACGTGTCTGTGTGTTACCTGGATGAACCTGCTGACGTCCATGTTGTCGTCGTCATGGTTCACAGAGGAGAAAAAAACAACTACTGGTATTTACTTTTACGGTTCACAAACGCTGAGATCAGTAGCGTGAACATGCCGGCCATTCGTGGTGAGGTGCGAAAACGGGCACTGGCACGGTTCTCAGTCGGCCTGAACACGCCGTGAGTGGTCCTGTAGGCTAGTGCTGATGTGATTGTTGTCAGTGGGAGTGTCTCGGATCTATGGAGTAGCCTCTTATTTGTGTTATTTCTCGTATCGTGTTGCTTGTTGCTCCCCTTTACTCCTGCGCTACATTTTAAAACATTTTCATGTCTCTTTTTTTGCTTATTGTATTTAACCCTGACCCAGTAACCATAGAAAACTGTTTGATCTGAGCCTCCGAAGGCCATGGCTGGTTATCTCTGTTGTTAGACAGTCCCTCCAGGATTTTGCACTGGGATTTTGTGATTTTTGCGGTCAAAATGCCTGATTTTGTGGCGGCATTTTCTCATTTTTTGCAAAGATTTTGCGGCATTTTCTCATTTTTTGCAAAGATTTTGCATCCCTTTCTGGGTTTTTTTGGTAACTGAAAACCACAATCAGTCTAAGCAGGCTTAAGACAACAGAGAGAGAGATTCAGAAACACACTTCCTATATAATAGAATAATAAAATATTGTCAAAAACTGTCAGAGCGTCTTATTAGCCAGTGCGTCCAATGTGTAAAAAAAAATCATGGCCGCGACACTCATAAATCTCTGTCGATATTTTAGAACGACTTCGGGGGAAAACGGGACAGCGCGTTAAGAAAAAATACTTGTGAATAGCCTACCACTAGGCCCATGTCGCGGGGTACAGTAGCCAGGCTGTAGGCTATGCAAGCGTTACAATGTCACCTGTTGGAAGACGCGTCTCTCTCTCTCTCTCTCTCTCTCTCTCTCTCTCTCTCTCTCTCTCTCTCGTGCTCGTATTGCAAGCTGTTGCATATTATTTGCTTGATGCAAAGTTGTGATGGCATACACGCTCTCGTTGACATGGTTGTGTGCATGGTTGCATGGATTCGCAAGACTTTATTGCAATAACACAGTGAAAGCGTGGAAGGGCCGTTCACTTCCTATCTCGGTGTCCTTGACTGAAACAAGTTGCAAAACTCCACACTTCCGAAACCTTTGCGATCGGCACTACAGTGATTGTTATCAGAAGGCTTGTGCCTACGCATAGACATAGACCATTAAATTACAAACATTAGCGAACATTGAAAAAAGATCAGACAACGACCGTCGGGTAGCATGCTCATGAAAGAGACAGGGGAGAGTGGAGAAGTTCCGCAAAAATGTAGCCTAACGTAAGATGTTTGCTACTGTGCGACAGTAGGCCTACCGCCACTATTTCATGACTGCATACACTTCTTCGTCATGGATAAATGGGCAACAATACTTTTTCCACCCAGGATTGCACTGAAAAGTAGGCTACTGCTGTTAAAAAAAAAGGTCATGAGTGTGCAGCACCGACGCCTGCGTGTATGTGTGAGGGAGGGGAGGAGAGACGCGGAACAGCTGAGATGAGGGTCGCGACTTCCGAAATAGCAGGCAATTCTTTTTCAATGTTTCAGTGACATATTAACAAAAATGCTTCGTATTGGTTTTCGTCTCCGGTGGTATTGTAGTCACATTTTTATTTTTTTGACGAAAATATAAATCAATAAACTCCACAGAATGTTGAAATTTTGCGGGAAAAATGCGGCTTTACAGGAATTACGCGGCATCGTGAAATTATGCGGAATATCATTGAATTTGCATGAATCCACGCGATCGCTGAATCGCGAAAAACTGGAGGGACTGGTTAGACTAGAGTTGGGTTATCAAGTGTTGGGTTGTGTCCTTGGCTATCGTAGTTGTTATTAGAAACCCTGTCCTTCAAAGGGGGGAAGAAAATAAACAGGCTCTCTTCTGCACCCTGTCCAACTCTGAGAGCTTTTCAGGCAGATTGATAATGCCATCCTGGGGGGCTGAGGGTTTGTGTGTGTGCGTGTGTGTTTGTGTGTGTGTGTGTGTGCGTGCGTGCGTGTGTGTGTGTGTGTTTGTGTGTGTGTGTGTGTGCGTGCGTGCGTGTGTGTGTGTTGTGTGATTTGAGTGTCTTCCTCTCTGTCAGGAAATACACAGGATGTTGTTTGAGATGTGAATTAATGTTGGCATGTGGAGCTCTTCTGGCTGAGCTCCAGAACTGCAGTACATGCGGTCTCTTCTTACAGGGCTTGACATTAACGTTTAAGTGCACCGGCCACTGTGGCTAGTAGTTTCACTAGCCATTCAGTCTTAAGCTTAATACTTGCTGCAGTTTTGCTATCAGTTATTCAGTTTATACACAATATTCTTGCATTTAAATACAAACAATTGATGCAACTACTGTGATTTGTCACACCAAAGAATAAGTTACCTGTCAAAGTGGCTAGTGAGACTAAAATTGTTACTAGCCACGGGCAAGTTTTACCAGCATTTGGCCACTGGGCAGGTGCCAATGTCAAGCCCTGTGCCAAAGAGGTTGGATATATAATAAGAGGAATCGCAACACGCCCACTCGATGCAAAAGTGTGTGCTCAAAATTTGGTCTCCCAAGGGGGCGTTGTCCCTCCTTCTCTTTTCGTGCGCTACCACCATCTACAGCGCTATGGGGACTCCATTCATTCTCTACCTCAAGACTCCGAAGGTCTCCTAATCGAAGGTCTCCTAAAGGGGCGTTCACCCGACGTAAAGTGGATACCGGAAAAGAACCCGCCTGCTTTATCTCACTCTCATATACGATTCTCTGCCTATGCTGTGTCTCATATCGCACACTTGTGTCAGTGCACTGACTGTTAGTGCACACTGCACTGAGGTCAGAGTCCGTGGAAAAGTTTGGGCGCTGTGCCCTCCCTGGAAGTGATGAGAGAGCATAGCATTAGGTCGCCAAAACATTGGTTAATAGACTCTTTGACCAGTTCTACTGAACTGCACACCATGTTTCTTCTGTTTCGTGAACATGCCGCTGTTAAATGCATGCAGTGTCCACTGTTGAAGCACTGCGTTTTCGACTGTTGTTAGGGCAGCATCGGGGCACTTTCAGTGCGCTGAATTTACCAACATTTTCAGTGTGAGCGCCCTGGACACTGTGAGGAGCAAGAGGGTTAATGTTGTTGCGTGTGTGTGCATGTGTGCCAGGGAGCTTTATATTGAGTTTGACATCCCTGTTCTAATGTAAATATGTTGTAGTGTCCTGGGTACTGTAAGAAGCAAGAGGTTTAATGTTGGTGTGTGTGTGTGTACTAGGGAGCTTTGCGGTGTGGGGAGGCCTGTTCTCCACTATTGACTGTGGGCTGGTTCACGTTCGCGGTAAAGAGGACCCCTGGAACTCAATCACAAGCGGAGCACTGACCGGAGCCATCCTCGCCGCTCGGAGTAAGATACACACACAGAACCCTTACAGCCAAGAATAAGGCACACACTCCTAAAAGCAAAGATTATTCACACACACACACACACACACACACACACACACACACACACACACACACACACACACACACACACACACACACACACACACACACACACACACACACCACTAGAAGTAAGACAAACACACACACACTCCTCAGCTCAGAGCCAAGAGTAAAACACACACACACCAGATCTACCACCACAGTAAAACACACACACACTGCCGCGCACACACACACACAATCTGCTTTCCTGTGTGAGAAATCGGCTTGGAACGTTTTTTTCTTACCCATAGAGAAGACGTGAAGTTAACCCTTTTAAAGATGTTTTAAAAATGTTAGCTTTTAGATAAACCAAAACCAATACTGTTTTCTGAAGCATTAAGTAGCTTCTTTAAGACGTCAACTTGCACATTCTGCAGAAAATTATCTTTAATGGTGATTTTCTCAGTTTCACTCTCAGACATGTGACTCAGGGTTTTATAACCAGACACATATGTGTCCAGTGCGTGTGTGCGCCGCAGTCTGACGGCTTCTTGTGTGTTTGGTTGTGTAGATGGTCCCGTTGCCATGGTGGGCTCTGCAGCGATGGGCGGCATCCTGTTGGCCCTAATCGAGGGAGCCGGAATCCTACTCACACGCTTCGCATCTTCACAGTTCCCCACAGGTCAGTCTGTGTGCTATTGTGTGTGTTTTTATGTGTGTGTGTGTAATGGAGGCCAGCTTGCAGAGTGTGGCGTGGAACGTTAAAGGTGCCCTATTATGCTATTTAGATTAACTTTCATTGTTAATATTTCGCTTTACTGTGGTTAGTGGAGTTAATTTTGAATGATCACTTGTTTTCATGTCCATTATTTTCTATCATTGTGTACATGCACCCTACGCCGTCTGTTTGAAACGCGTGGAAGTGCAGAATGTTAGACAGTCAACATTCTGAAATCTCGAGGCAGCATGGAGCGTTTCATCAAGCATTCTATTACTAATATTAAGCTTACGTCAGCAGCACAGCTGTTTTTGACCTGGAATCCAACCATGTAGCCTATGTCTAAAGTTGACAGCCAAATAGTTCACCCAATGTCCACAATTAATCTGAAAAGGACGCATCATAAGTCCCACGTTATGTTATTTGTGCGCCTTGCTGTGTCATTTGCTGAAACCCAGTCCCTATCCAATGCGAGTCTTCCGTGCATGGGCTTCAGTTTGATTTCAAAATCGCTTGGGACAATTAGGCTGCCATTAATCTGAGAAAGGGTTGAAAGTGCTGGGTACAGGCTATTGCTTCCGATTTGAGGTTTCATGAAATAATACGCATATTGCATATGATGCGTAATAACGCGATTGTGACCATATAAAAAAAAACTAATAGTCATCTGCTAATAGTCTTGTTTATTTCTGATATCCTGCGCTGAAGAATCTTTATCTTAAACATTATTAACGCAACAGTAGGGGCCTGATTGGTTAACCCGCTGTCTAGCCTTGCATACTGTAGCCCTAAAGTTGAAGTTATCAGCCAAGTTTACTGCTCGCAAACAGACAAGTGTCGCGCTGGTCTAGGTGGGAGTCTAGATCTGCTGTTGACAGGTGGAAATTTGAAGACACAAAGAATATTCTGGGATTGAAATCAGATCACCTTTCCTTGTTAATGGCAAGTTAACCTTCACAAAATAGGCTATCCAATAAGCTAATCATCTGCAATTGCTGTACACAGTTCAAATGATAGGCCTATTTATTCAGCGAAGTTGTGGACATTTTCTTCGCTCCCGCGGCAGCCCCCGTCTGGCTGTCAAAGACGCAGTCCGAAATTGAAAGAGTGCGCCCAGTAAGACAAGGGCACGACTTGTCGGACTCAAACCTATCAATTCAACGTCTGTCAGTGATATCGTGACACCCTATTTGTGATATGAACTCCGTGTTCAAATGCGTCCTGTGGTCTATTTGCAAGCCAGACTGAATACTGAGCGCACGCGTTGTTGGCTTTTATGAGTTCCTGTTTGCTCGTTGTCTGTAGGCCTAATGCACAATGGTGATAGGCTATGCTTCATAAAAATACATTTCAAGGTATTTTCAGGTGCATGGTTTCATTTTAGTAACTGCATTTCTATTTAGTCCCCGGCAGAAATGATGCGCCCACTGGATTGGTTGCGCAATGGGCAGTCCTCGATGGATTGGTTTCATACTGGGTCTTATAATAACCCCTAGACCTAGTCTCGGTTTCGTGGTTTTTCTGTTTGCATGTATCGCCAGGACAGGATTTTTTTATATAACAATAGGCCCTATCCGTTTCAGTTTCATTATTTTTGGCATGCCGCCGGACGACGCGACCAGTTTTAAACGACGTCAAGCCAATATCCACGTTGCTCTTGCAGATATGATGAACAAAACTGCGTTGCATTTTAATTACTGAATTGTAGCCTATGCATAGCCTATACTAACTGGCTAATCCTTGCCAACATTGCTGATGCAAACGGCTGCTGGTCATGTCGTGATATACCTATTTGGATAACATCAGCGCACGTCTTCTAATTAATGTTATGCTTCAAGCGGCAATACAAGTGTAGGGTTTTCACATCTTACCAAACAAAAGTTAGTCTTGCCAACAGCATATGCAAAACGGCCCTGAAGCGAATAGAGAGAGAAAGGAGAGATTCGAGTCTTTCACCCACTTGGAAGTGTTTTGGATTCTCAGTGCGCAACTGCGTTAACGCGTTCTGCCTGTTTTCGACCTTCCTCATTCAACTGTTTCTGACCCGTTAGCCATACGCCTACCGGTATTTTATCAATGTAAAATGCAGCTTTAATATCACACTGAAAAAAAATATATAACTTGGGCCACAGGTGAGTGTAGCCTCCAGTCTAGACCGATGCTGTAGCCTATTTGACGGAGCCGATTTATGAATTGAAAAAAAAAACAACATGCGTAATGGAATAAACTTGTGGATGGCGAAATCCTACACTATTCATGTGCACTATTTTTGTACACTGAGTGGTGTATTCACAAATAGGATACATCTCATCACAATACTGTCAAATTCAGATAGGCCTAGGCTATGTGGCTGCGATGAACAAATGCGCATTAGGTCTACTGTCTCTGCAATTAATAAATGGTCTGTGACATCGTCAACACTCCATCCCATAAGCAGCAATGTTAGGTACAGCATGACGTAGACCCGTACAGGAAACAAAAGCTATAGAATGTTGAAAACCCAACCACGCGTTCTCTGACAGTTGAGAAATAGCGTTCCTGCGGCAGAGAAATTCTCCCCCAAGAGGACAATTTGTGAAATGCGGCTTTCACCAAGCTTTTATATACAACAGATGCTGTTTAACCCAATGAATGGGTAGTGGACATGAAAAAGCATAATAGGACCCCTTTAATAAACCTCACTCCCGAAGCCTCATACAGTATGGGTAGTGTTGAGCTATCGGAATGGTCCTTTTGCTCATCGATGTCGTGCTGTGCCTCCCATGCCCAAACTGGAGCGTTGACGAGCCCCAAGTGGCGGACTGCACGGGAATGCGTGGGTGTGTGCGTGTGTGTGTGTGCGCGTGCGCGCAAGCTCTGACGGTCTGCCTCTCTTCTCTCCACAGGTCCTCAGTTTGCAGAGGAGCCCGCCCCTGCGGCGCCCTCCTTTGGTGACTACCGGCAGTACCAGTGACACCTCTCACCCCCTACCCCCTCCCCCTGTAGGCTTTTTTTTTATTCCATGAACTCGTGATCGACTGGCACCCCCTTCCCCCAGCATCACATCACCACAGCAACCCACCAACCCTGGGTGCAGCGTTTGCCTCCGCCGAGTCGTTTGACGAGTCCACAAGTTACGAAGAATCTTCTAGAAAACGAATTATGGGACTGGGACTAGAGAAAAACACACACATGCCCACAAACAAGCAGATACACACATTTCTTTTCAAATGAGATCTAAATCTACCCTGCCTTCTCTGCCTTGGTGTGTATCAGTGCATGTTGTTGCCCCTCGTATCGTATCGCATCGTATCGTATCAGCAGACGTACCGTATATCCTTCACAGGACCAAGCCTCTCCGCCTTGGGTCTGCCCACCCGTCAGTGAATTCAGTTCAGTGTGTTTGAGTTGGTATAAATGTGTCTGAAGTAGACAAACACACAAACGCACGTACACACTTGCAGGCAGGCATGCAGTGTGTGTGTGTGTGTGTGTGTGTGTGTGTTCTGTACATAAAGGCTGTTTGCATTTGTGACATGCACTGTGCGTGTGTGTGTGTGTGTGTGTGTGTGTGTGTGTGTGTGTGTGTGTGTGTGTGTGTGTGTGTGTGTGTGTGTGTGTGTGTGTTGAAAGCCATTGAGTAAATTCTAGCTGTCCCTCCTGCTGAAGAAGGACAGAGTAAAGACAAGACCGCAGCAGTGAGTATCGCCCCCTATTGAGCAGGAGTAGACAGCAACAGTGATGGTAAGAATCACCTGCCCCCGTATCGCAATGCTGGGCAGTATTTATATATTTTTGAAGAGAGATATTGAAGAGAAGGGAGATGACCAGAAGGGTATACTAAGAACATGGTTACGTGATGAAGCAGGCTTAGGTACCATACAGGAAGTGGTAAACCTTCTAATAGATATACCTGCAGGCATCATTTAGTTAAAAAAAATAGGACTCCAGGCCCTTCTATCAGATGATTTCCCTCTACCACAAGGTTAACTTAACCCGGTTCAGTCCTGAACCAGCTTCTTAGTATACCCCCTCTGTTCCACATCGGATTGTATGCAGTACTGCTGTCTGACTGGGCTGTTCCCCAGTGTGTCAGATGGGGTGGAAAAGTTCTTAATGTTGGATTCTATGTACAATAGTACTCTAAACTGACCCGGGCTGCGTTTCCCAAAAACTCTTTAAGTAGTACTATAAGTATGAGGTGCCCCTTTGAGAATAAATCCTAAATGGGTGTCACATCACTAAAGGTTTATACATGAACTGTTTTACCTCTAGGGTAATCTCAAACCTGAGAAAAAAATATTGTATGTAGAACTGTAGAGTTATTGTATGTATAAACCTTCTGCGATGTGATGCATCACTGAGGCGGCACCTCATACTTCAGAGTTTTTTGGCAACGCGGCCTTGTTCAGCATGGCTTGAGGCCGTCTGTGGTACAGGAATCCCCTCTGTCCTGTTCAGGCTGTTATGAAGTGTAGTGTGCGTTGACTCCACTGCTGCAGCAACTCCTATTCCTAGTGGGCTGGATCTGAGCCGAGCTGACAGAAGGGTTCACATGTTGCAAACTGGATTCTGTTGTTGAGTCTGATACAGACTAGAGACTATAAATAAAAACTCATCTTCTGACAACACTGGAATGTCTAGTCTGATTGACTGTTTGACTATGTATCTATGTCTATCTGTTTCTGGCTGCCTGTCAGACTGCTTGATTGAGTGTCTGTCTGTTAACATGACTGTGTCTATTTTCCTGTCCGTTTGTCCAACTTTCTGTCTGTATATCTATCTGTGTCTGACTGCCCGATAGTCACTCTGTCCACATTTCTATCTGTCTGAATATTTTGTTTGTTTGTTTCTGACCACCTGTCTTTCTGTGTAGTTAATGTCAGTCTTTTTGTCCATTTGTCCGTCTTTCTTCCAAGTGCTGTACTGCCATCAGTCCAAGGATAATGCTGATCTGCAGACACAAAAGGATATGAAGTGTTATGAGGACAAGACAAGGGAAGATGACATTAATGATCTGATAAAAAATATATATATGAGCAGTCTTTGTGTTGTGGTCCATCTAACATACTACTACACAACATAACGATATTGTGTCCCAGCCTAACAATACAAATCTCTACCTTCTAGTTCTACCCTCGGTCAGTCACTCTCATCTTGACCTGCTTGTGTACTTGTATGTGTAAACAAGTGATTTTCTCCGTGGCCGCCAGAGGTCGCAGTTGAGGCATCTCCGTTTCTCCACCATGTCGTTCACGGGCACGGCTGCCAAGCTCGAGCTCAGCGAAGTCTAGCAGCACTACGTAGACTAGACTAGACTTCGCTCTCTGCTGTACGGGGCCGGAGCTCGATGGTCGTGGAGCAGCGGAGAACCATAGACGGTGAGTGTCTCGGCACTCGGTGGTACCGGGGGAAACTGTCTCCTCTTGCCTCGTCATCGCCGTTGCTGTCAGAGTGGGTCGGAAACGGGGACCGACGGTAGTACACAATCGCTTGACTGTAAACTATGCAAATTGCTCTGGTTTGAGGTCAGCGATAGTTCTAGTTGTGTGCGCTGTGGAATTCTGCGTCGTGCACACACACAAGAAATTGCACGGGGCATAACTACAACAAGCTATTTACATCAATCTAACGACAGGCCAGGCACGTCAAGGGTAAGTTGCCGAATACAAGAAAGCGCCAGTCTAGTTGTGTGCAGAGGAATAGGGCTAGATAGTACAAGACACTCGTTTATACATATGACAAGCGAGAACGTGTTAGCATATGCGATAGGGTTGCAGGCGACGTGAGTGGCTAGTGCCAAATGTTACACGGATTGAGCATAGCTGACTAGCAGAGTTAGCAAGCTAGCCGAGAGAAGTTGCATGATTAATTGACACAGTGACGTCTCATTTGGGTGTTTTTACGGGCAGAAATGTCTGGTTGGTTCATATTGGTTTGTTTGCTTTACTTTGTGCCTGCCTCTAAGCGTAGCATAATAGCAAGTCACCAATTTCAATGCTGCTTTTGCTAGCTGTTCTGGTGCAGAGTGTAGTCGGCGACGGCAAGCTAACGTCTGCGCGGATCTCTCAGTCACGCTGGGAAGAATGCACTGGCTAGGTATTAGTGCCCGAGAATACTAGTATCCTGCTACGATAGCACTGCTGCCCTAAATGTCTGTTCAGTTTTACGCGTGGAGTCTTCAAGCGGGTACTGTTGTTTATTACAAGTTAATGTGGTCACCTGACGGTGATGTGTGCTGTGGATTTAAATTCTGGCAGGGCTAGTTCTAGGTAACAGACTAGCTAGCCTCGCTGATTAGCCAACATATGGTGAGATGGTGTATGCGTCGCATTAACATTATGAATCCTATGAGCGGGCGGAGGCCTACGCGAGAGATGTGTTATTGTTGCTAACTAACTGGAGTACTTGCTGTAATGTAGTTTATTAGCGTGACCTGCATTAAATACGCAGTGTGCGCCAAGCCGAGGAACGCTAATTTCGGAAACTTGGAATTCATAAGTGGCTCTGCTGCCACTAAATCATATTGTTCAGTGTTTCCCACAGAAATTTTGGAAACTATGGGGGCAGCTGGGGTTTATTTTGTCCGGGGGTTGGGGGTCTTCTCACACGGGCCTTTTTTTTGGGGGGGGGGTGTATTCTTGCAGCGTAAATGCAAAACGGCAAAACAATGACTACAGTATGACATTGGCGCATGGAGAAACTGTAGGCCTGGGCCTATATTTCAGCCATTTATATTTTGAGAAATAAGGCTACATAAGATTTTATTTTACCATGAACTTGTATAATAGTAGTACATTGTCATTGTCAAAAAATGCAGTACAGTGAATAATTTCTGTTTACAACACAGTTTCATTCGTCCCTCATGCAGGGGTCTGGGAAACAATAATAAAACAAAATAGGAGCAGAGATAAGAATTTAAGAGCACTGTGAAATTGTTAACACATAGACAAAAAGGGTCTTAGAGGGTAGGCTATGCCTTTTCCCCCACACATATCTGTAGGCGTACACATTCTACATGAGGGGTGCTGGTCACAGGGCCATTTTTTTTCCAAATTCCTCCCATTAAAAGGGCTGAACAACATATTACACATTTATGTCTATATTCACATTCATTACACATTCATTTCTATATGCAGCCCGATGTCTCCTCTGCTGTGTCAATGAAGGTCTGTCACCAAACTCATTACAACTGTAAAACAAAGCCTAGGGAGTGTTAGTAAACTCATCCCAACTGTCCCTTCTCTGAAGGTTTTTTATATTGCTCCCAAACCCAAGTAAACTACAACAACTTGACTAGGCTTTTGATCCCTGTCTTTCAAGCACTTGTGGTTCTCTCTATAGCAGGGGTGCCCAACCTTTTTTTAACCAAGATCTACTTGATCTACCAAGTCAAATTCAAGGATGTCAGTATGAAAATTTAAGACCACCATTTATTAATCACCATTATTATGAACAAAATGTCTTCAGTAGGCTACTATGGCCGTATCTGTTCAGTGTGTTTTTAAAGGGTGTTGAATAGCCTATCTTTACAAAGCAATGCAGCACTGATAGTATGCAGAGATAATTTCAGTCATACACAAGTCATAAACAACTGAAACCATTTCAAAATGATAAACATTTGGTATATAAAAGGCACATAGGCCCTATTTCTAAAATATGATGAAGCATTATCATGCCTTCAGTGGTATAGGCTACAAATTAAAAAGGGCTCAGAAATTCACCATTTGTTATGGGTAAATAGTAGGCTACTATGAGAGAGAGAGAGAGAGAGAGAGAGAGAGAGAGAGAGAGAGAGAGAGAGAGAGAGAGACAGAGAGAGAGAGAGAGAGAGAGAGAGAGAGAGAGAGAGAGAGAGAGAGAGAGAGAGAGAGAGCAATGAGAGAACTCATTGGATTGGTTAATACCCCTATTAAGTGTGACTTCTCCTATGAAGGTTTTTTTCAGCTCTCTGGGACAGTAGCACAGCAAAGGCTTTCCATTGTGAGTTTGGCCAATCGTTTTGTCCACAACTGAAGCAAGAAACAGCACAAATTGAAGTGAATTCCATACATGTCAACAACTAACATTTCCCTTAAACGCGGCACGCGATGTAAACGCAGTTAGCGATGATGCATGCGACTAGCGATTTGGACGAAGATCCTCGCATATCGGCGTGTCATAACGCATCGTTGCGCACATGTTCTGTTACTCACCCGATGTTACACGTGTGCACACATGAATCAACTGTAATACCCTTACGGCCACTTCCTAATGCTTTCCCCTCATTCTGTGTTACCGTGGACTACTTATCTAACCAGAGTCTATGGGATGTATTTACTCCAGGAGGAAAATGCGAAGGAAATTCAAAATCGTAATTCAAATCGTTTTTAACAAAAACGGATATCGTTCAAAAAAAAAAAAAAAAGTAAAAATTTTTTTTTTTTTTTTTTTTTTTACATTTTCGTAAACTATGGCGGCCAAATTTAAACTATGGCGGGCCGCCATAGTTTCCTCAATGTATGGGAAACACTGTTGTTTCCCCTGTGTCTGTCTCGCGACACTAATCAGACGGCCGATCGGATGACCATCCTGACCCATGCTGACCTGACGGCAGATTTGCTGCGGATTTGCCTGTGTCAGCAGTTGTGCGCATGAAGCTACAGGTTTTGTTGTAATAATAACTCGCGACGACCGCTGTCTGCATCCACAATGGCTAGCTTTCCCCGGTGTCAACTGTCTCGCAGCCACGGTGTTGCCCTGCGTGCACTAGTCAAATCAATTGTACTTTATTGTCATAAGTCTATGTGACAGGGTTGGCACAGAAGTCTGAAATAGCGTTTGACCAGTCTCCAATGTGCATTTAAAACTAAACATATAGTTAATAATGCACACAGTGTGCAATAAGAAGAGTAATATATCTGGATAAATACACAACACACAAAGACAGCAGCAGAAGTAGAATCAATGGTCATACTGGAATGTGCACTAAACAAATCACCATCATTGTGACTCAGATTCATTCTACTCGTGCTGCCAGTTTGTTACGTGGACGGAGCCGCATGCTGATCAGTGGTCAGTTGAGATGAACGATGTTACTGACCAGAGAAAATGCCCCCTTTTTCATGAGCTCAACGTGCCTTGAGGCGATGAATGAATAATACAGGGGTGACACCATTGACACTGACATGTACATCAATGGGTGACACAGATGAGTGGCGTTAACGGGAAATGCATCAGATCAGAACAGGAGCAGCCATCTGTTGGTGTTGATTCATTTCAGAAGTGTTAGTTGCGCTCTCTCTCTCTCATTCACTCACACCACACACACACACACTCAGAAGTAGAGCTGTCTCGTCAGACACCTGCAGTTCTTTGGGACAGGACTGTAACGTTAGCCAGTCTTGAGATGGGCAACCATGTGTCGCTGCCAAGACTGACAGGCCCAGGGCTCTACATAAACTTTTTTTGTCACCAGCCAAAATTGTTTGTAGATGTCTATCTTAAGTAAGTTGTTTTTTCTACCAGCCAAACTGAAATTTAACCAGTTTTTGGCAGGTTGGCTGGTGTGAATTTAGAGCCCTAGACAGGCCTAGTTTGGATGCCAAACTTGGTTCCCGGTGGGGCTGCCCAGGCCATAGCCACTAGTTTTTTTTCATTTTCATAGTTTTTGGGGGGGCTTTTTGCCTTTATTTGATAGGACTGTGAAGACTTTGACAGGAAGCGAGTGGGGAGAGAGAGACAGGGAATGGTCAGCAAAGGACGCAGGCCGGAATCGAACCCGGGTCAGCCGTGTAGCAAACGAGTACCCTACCGTTATCGCCATGGTAGGGCCCATAGCCACTAGTTTACAGCTAGTCAGTCTTTCAGGGCGGTGTCTGGTGTGAGCAGAGTTGCTATAGTTTTAGTGGGAGGTCAGGTACTGGAGGCTAAACTTAAGTGTCATGTAAGGCTCAAGTATCCCTGCTCTCCTCTACTCTCCTCTCTTCTACTGACTAGAGGATCCCCACGGTAGTTCGCTGCTAAACTTGGGGCTTCTCTGGAGAGCTGAGAGGCTAAGGTTCCTGTGTGTTTGTGTGTGTGTGTGTGTGTGTGTGAGCGTGTGTGTGTGTGTGTGTGTGTGTGTGTGTGTGTGAGCGTGTGTGTGCGCGTGTGAGCGTGTGTGAGCGCGTGTGAGCGTGTGTGAGCGCGTGCGCGTGATAACGCCAGTAGCCTCATCCTCTGTGGGATCTTCCAGGGAGTAGGGGATGAGTTTCAGTTCCTGTCGTCCCGCCACAGTCACAGCAGTCTCGACGCGTCAGCAGCAGCAGGGACCAAAGTGGCATTTTAGAAGACATTGGAGTACTCACTTCCCATTTACACGCACACATGCACACACACAGCTGAACTGTGGTGACCTGAGGTACCCTCAGCCCCTTATAGAGCATTCTAGAATTTCCACACTGCTGCTCGTAACCATGGAAATAGAATGTGGATATAGAACACCGTCTATGTTTATAGCAGAGAGAATAGAGAATCTTTGTTTATAGACTGTTTCACGGAATGTCAGTGGCCAACAAAAAACAAATCACAAACATTATATGGCCCTACTTTTATGTCTGGTAGACTTCCACAAACAATACACAGCAACAACAGCCATACACATGTGATTATTACATGTTAGTGCAACACAGAAAATTGACATATAATGTGTCTCTCTTTGTTGATGTTCATGCTCATGCCAGGGGCCTGTACTAAGAAGCTGGTTCAGGAGTAAAGCAGGTTGAGTTAAGAGGTAAATCATCTAATAGATGAGCCTGGAGTCTTGGTTTACTCTTGAACCAGCTTCTTAGTACAGGCCCCAGCTTTTGGTCTTGTTTCTTCCACTGGGATGTTTTTACTTCAGCTGTATGTGTGAGAGGCGCCTGCTGCTTTGTGTACTGGTGTCTCGGGCAGGTGTGTCATTGACTTTTTAACCGACTACACAACTATGTGCTGCCCCAAAATTTCAATTTAGAACACAAGTATTTTCCCTGTGACTGGTGTGTGTGTGTGTGTGTGAGGGAAGGGAGCTCCTTCTCTTGTCCACATAAGATGCGTTCTCTGATTATGGACACTGGTACACACACACACACACACACACACACACACACACACACACACACACACAGTATGGTGCGTTGGTGCGTCTTCATGGGTCAGTTTCTGGTCTGTGGCAGGCGGAACAAGACCAGTCTGCTGCTCCCTTAATCTCGCTCTGGCCAGAGCAACACACACACACACACACACACACACACACACACAGGACCAGAGCAATGCTCAATTCAGTTCAACATAGCTATGGTGGTGACTGCATAAGCTGGATGACTCAACATGCATAGTTTAGGTTAGGTGGCTAACATTAAGTCTACATGACTCAATGTGCATATTTCAAGTGGCTAAGAAGGTCTACTTGACCCTTAAAGCACCGTTATGGTGGCTAAATAAATCTGATGACCTGAGCAATGAGCATACTTATGGAGACTGAGTAAGCTTGCATTATGATGATGCAGTCATACCTCTGGTGGCTAAATAACATAGAGTGGCTCAATCAGCATATCTTAAATGCATGTTTGATGACTCAATAAGCATACTTTAGGTGGCTAACTGTGCATAGATAATAGAGCGAGCATACTTTCTGTGGCTTGGCTGACTAAATAGGCATATTTAAGGTCATTTCCCTCACTTAGATGATGCAGTAAGCATACTTCAGGAGGCCTACATCACCTAATAAGCACACTTGCGACTTAGCGTAAGCATACTCCGAATGATATAAGCTTAATTTAACACACACTATTTAGATGACATCATAAGCATACTGAACATGCCTGAATCTACTAATGGCAAACTGTGTGATTTAATAAACATACTTAACACAGTTATTCTCCTAGCTTCTCCTAGTTTCCTCTGTGTTTCCCACAGATCAAGTAGCATTGCATGCTGCTTCCCTCCGTGCGAAAAACTTGAGGACAGTGCAAGTGTTTGCTCCCATTGACATATATGCACCTCTGTCTGTCTCTCTGACTCTCTCTCTCTCTCTCTCTCTCTCTCTCTCTCTCTCTCTCTCTCTCTCTCTCTCTCTCTCTCTCTCTCTCTCTCTCTCTCTCTCTCTCTCTCTGTGTGACAGAAAATGAATGAAACAGTGTTTGGTTTTGAAAAGGTGTTGGGCTTTCATTTTGTAGTGGTGTGCCGCAGAATGGTCTACCCACCGTGTGAGAAACACTGTGTCATCTCTTTCAGAAACCCTTAGTGTCCTTTTGAGTCAGCAGGTTACCTGGAAACGGTTCCTGTGGCCACCGGATGCTGAGGAGGTTAGTGATGATGATGCTGGGCTTCTGGTAATCTAGAGAAGGCTTGTGCTGGTGGGGTCTTTCCCTAGTAGTCCTACCTTGGGGCTGGTAGTTACTTTGGGACTTTCCCTAATCCCTAGTCCTAGCCAGGCCATGCCCTCCTAGTGACGCAACAGCTTCAGCGTTGCTACCAGTCAGGTCAAGAGTCAATGCAAGTACTTTCTGAGTTCCCGCAAATACGGGAACTCCTCCCACTTTGTTGGGAAGCAAACAATCATTAGCAAACCAAGGGAGGCCATTTGGGAAATGCTGTTTGGGAGATGTTAATTGTTATGCACCTGGCTAACTTGAAGAGGAGGTCATGGTTTATTACGGTACCACCCCCCCAACCTGGCGGATTGGGAGTTGAACTGGCAACCTAACCCTACCCCTGGGCTACAACTCTAACTCTAACTCTACCCTAACTCAAGGGTGGGGAACCTACCCATCTTATTCAGCCCTCTACATAATTTTAATGTTATGCAGCTAAAAGGGACAGTTTGGTCAATTTCAACATGCAGTTGTATTGCTCACGCTACCCTTGACTTGTCAGTACCTGGTGATGCCACATTTTTCGGCTCAGCCCTTTCCGAGATATGAGCAATTCTAATGGGGGCAGCGTTTGTTTACATTTTTAAAAAATGAAACATAGGCCAACTCCAAATATTTTCCCAAAAGGTACTGCTGTTTGCTAGTTGTCTGCTGATGTTTTATAACCTTTTGGATGTTTTTGGGAATAAATAAAAATGTTTTTTTGAAATGTAAACAAAGAGCTGCCCCCATTACAATGACCAGGATCTCGGAAACGGCTGAAGAAGAAGAAAAACAAATCTCAGGCACTGACAAGTCCAGGATAGTGTGAGCATTACAACTGCATGTTGAAATTGACCAAACTGTCCCTTTAACATGAAGTATGACATGTTTTGTAAAGAACTAGGAATGACATTTGCAATACAATTAAGTTATATTTTCAGGGGACCTATTGAAGGTGGGGTCTGTTATACAGGTGGCTGCCGTCAATATAGGTCTCAAGTGCAGGGAGAAATCCAGGTTTGTGTTGGAGGACTTTATAAGATTTGAAGTGGCCCCTCGAATAAAAAAGGTTCCCCACCCCTGGGTTAACCGCTTACCCATGACTTCCCCTGCCTTACCCATGCAGTGCCCCAGCCCTGAGGTGGCTTCTCTTCTCTTCTCTTCTTTTTTTCTGCTGAGCTGCTGTGTCTGAGGCTTCATCTGCCAGCTCAGAGGAAGTATGCCCTCCACTGCACCAGTTTCGATTCGTTCATACTCTTTCACTACTGTCTCTCTCCTTCTCCTTCTCCTTCTCCTTCTACTGCGCTCTCTCTCTCTCTCTCTCTCTCTCGTGTTCTGTTCTCGTCTTGTCTTTCACTGTCTTTCTCAGTTCAATGTGACGTGTCCTGTGTCTTTTGATGGTCCATCTCTCCCTTGGCATCCAGTCAAAGTTATGTCACTAGTTCAGAAGTTCATGAGAGAGAGAGAGAGAGAGAGAGAGAGAGAGAGAGAGAGAGAGAGAGAGAGAGAGAGAGAGAGAGAGAGAGAGAGAGAGAGAGAGAGAGAGAGAGAGAGAGAGAGAGAGACCCTCGCGACGAACAGCGCCAGCTGACTGACTTTCCTTTTAAGGAGAAATGGGGAGAGAGGTAGAGGGGGAAGGCCAGAGGGGCGGCGGCGGTGGGGGGATGTAGAAGGGATGTTGGTAGTACAGACATGGTACCACGCACTGATGAAGGCTTGATAGCCGAAACGCGTTTGCTTTTGGACATGGTGGTAATATAAATAAATAATGAGACTTAGTTTGTGAGTGCAGATTTTTCTTCTTTCGGTAAGTACAGGCATATCAGCGGGACGGGGGCAAGAAGCGGCTGTGGTTCTCAGTGGGGGCGTCAGGGAGCCCTTGGGGGGCATTGAGAAGGAGACGGGGGTGGGTGGACGACAACCTCTGTCATCGAGGGAGAGGGGCAGTCGAGTAGGAGGATTGGGGTCCGTCCACTCGCAACTCAATTCTGACATCGAAGGAGTGCTGCTCTTCTGTCAAGCTGGCGTTGGTGCCAAACTTCTCAAACTGTGTTTGCATGCGTGCACCCATTTGAATGCATACTGTCTGGGGTGTGGGACGTAGTGTGTGTGTCTGTGTCTGTGTGTGCGCTTCAATCGGACCTCCCTTGAGATGAGACGCTCCAGCGCATAAAACTTTGTGTGTGTGCGTGTGGGATGGTCTTATTTAGAGTATGGTACTTATTTTATATGTGCCTGACATAAAGCGTATTGGGGCAGGTTTGGATGGTCATTTACATTTAAAAAATAACAACGCACTCCACCCCCTACACACACACACACACACACACACGCATACACACACACACACACACACACACACACGCATACACACACACACACGCATACACGCATACACACATCCTCCAGATTATCCTAATCCAGACAAGGCCGTCCACCGTGATGGCTGGAATATTGGGGTGGGGGTTCTGAGTCTTGTATTCTCTGGAATATTGGGGTGGGGGGTGGTTTGGCTTTTGAGGTCACACCATGAGTAGTTTAGAGGGTGTGTGTGTGTCTGTGTTAAGGGGGGGTGGGGTGGGTAAGGGCGCTGCTACAAGTGTGTGTGTGCGTGAGTGCGTGAGAGAAATGACCAGGGGGTTGCACTCACTGGCTTTGCTTAAGTGAAGTGAAGTGAAGTGTGTGCGTGCGTGCGTGCGTGTGTATTTAGTAACTGGGTGACTGCTGTTAGTGTGTGTGTGTGTGTGTGTGTTTAGTAATAATATATATATCGGTATCGGGCCGATATTTGCATATTTTGAGTGTATCGGCATCGGCCGATACGCGTGTGGTTTTGCCCGATACGCAATATTTATTATTTTATATAATTCGGTTTTTTT
>NC_085870.1:47756227-47761227 GCF_034702125.1 Engraulis encrasicolus | reverse complement strand
GTCTGTCTGTTACACATACCTGTCAGGCTGTCTTTGTATGTGTCTGCATGTCTGTCTGTGTGCATGTTTTTTTCTGTCTCCACTCCAGTCGTGCATTTCAGAGACCTCTAGCGTCACTATGCTATTTTGGTGTGTGTGTGTGTGTGGGTGCGTGTGCGTGCGTGCGTGCTTGCATGTGTGTGAGTACGTGTATGTGTATGGGTCGGTGGTGTTCTTGCCCTTAAGGAATACTTTTCCAGCTATATGTGATGTAATGTGCTGTCTTGAAATAGATGGTGTCCTTCAGTTTACAGCCACTAACTCAAACACACAAATTTGGCCAAGCGAGGCGAACTTCGCCATACATTCCTATGAGGGAAACGAAGTGGGGCGAAGGCAAGGCAACCGAAAATATTCGGCCAAGTTTAATGTTACGCAAATAAGGCGTGAAGTTTGCCTGCGGCGGACAATCAAATCAACAACATTTATGTTTCAATTGATTTGATTCGCTGCTACGACCTGTTGACTGTTAGCTGTCAGAATGGAACACTGAATTTCGCTTTGCTTGTTTAGCCTGCGCGTGTGTGTGTGTGCGTGTGTCTTTACAGCAGGGATTCTTAACCATAGGGCCGCGGCCCAAAGCTGTGCTCAGAAACGTGAGGGCCGCGGAAAAGTTTCAACCTCGCACTGAAAGGCCGGCGTGGGCCGCGCAACTGCATTCATTATCAAATAAAGATGCTGAAGACAGCATGCGTCTTTTTACTCTTGCGCAGTTCTGCTGCTTAAAGGGACACTGTGTGAGATTTTTTGTTCTTTATTTCCAGAATTCATGCTGCCCATTCACTAATGTTACCTTTTTCATGAATACGTACCACCACCATCAAATTCTAGGTATTCATTATGACTGGAAAAATTGCAGTTTTCGTACATGAAAAGGGGGATCTTCTCCATGGTCCGCCATTTTGAATTTCCAAAAATAGCCATTTTTACCTGCAAAAATGACTGTACTTGAACCATACTAGAAAATATGTGTTTATTACTGAGTAAACTTTCATGTAAAGATCAAATTTGGCAATAGGCAGCCCAGTTTCAATGAGCAGCATAGTTGCAGTACCTTTTTTGACCATTTCC
This sequence comes from Engraulis encrasicolus, assembly GCF_034702125.1. Lineage (NCBI taxonomy): Eukaryota > Metazoa > Chordata > Actinopteri > Clupeiformes > Engraulidae > Engraulis > Engraulis encrasicolus. Next base: position 47,760,117 of record NC_085870.1, on the reverse strand, counting down.
TGCACAGTGTCCCTTTAAATGACCACGCACCGCTGTTTTTTTAAAAGTGGAAGACGTGAAATACAAGACGGCAATACACTTAGCAGTAGGCTACACGAATGGAGAATGAGAAATTACCAATATTAGATGGGCCCCGGGCCACTCTGCACCCAAAAAATGGGCCTAAACGTCAAAAAGGTTAACAATCACTGCTTTACAGGAGCAGTTTACGGCTATGTGTGATCTCTATATGAAGAATGGTCAGGGCTTTTCTAACCGTGTGTGTGTGTGTGTGTGTGTGTGTGTGTGTGTGTGTGTGTGTGTGTGTGTGTGTGTGTGTGTGTGTGTGTGTGTGTGTGTGTGTGCTACAGGAGCAGTTTACGGCTATGCGTGACCTCTACATGAAGAACGGTCAGGGTTTCGCACTAGTCTACTCCATCACGGCACAGTCGACCTTCAACGACCTCCAGGACCTCCGAGAACAGATCCTACGAGTCAAGGACACAGAGGACGTGAGTGTGTGTGTGTGTGTGTGTATTGTACGTCTGCTATGATTATGTTAAGGTGTGTGTATGGCCAAGGTGCCAATGATGTGATCTTGCTTGGTGTGTGTGTGTGGGTGTGTGTGGGTGAGTGTGGGTGAGTGAGTGGGTCTTCAGGTGCCTATGATCCAGGTTGTTATTAAAGGGGTATGCCACTATTTTGGGGCTCAATAGAGTTCAAATCGTTGGCCAGGGTTTATAAAGGTGGTAAAGTGTCTTATTTTTCATGTTAAGCATTGCCTTGCTTCAAGACAAGTTAAAAGAAGGAATATGTCGCTAAGCTAGTGAAAGTCAATGTATCCGTGTAGCATGCTACAATGCTACACGGATACATTGACTTTCACTAGCTTAGCGACATATTCCCTCTTTTAACTTGTCTTAAAGCAAGACAACGCTTAACATGAAAAATAAGACACTTTACCACCTTTATAAACCCCGGCCAACGATTTGAACTCTATTGAGCCCCAAAATAGTGGCATACCCCTTTAAGTGTGATGAACGGGGTGATGAAGAGGATGAACGGGTTGTGTTTGTGTGTCTGTCTGTCGATCTGTTTGTCTTTGCAGGTGCTTATGATCCTGGTTGTTAATAATTGTGATCTTGAGGGTGAGCGGGTAGTGTGTGTGTATATACAGTTTATTAATGTGTATGTGTGTGGATTAATGTGTGTGTGTGTGTGTTTTGCAGGTGCCTATGATCTTGGTGGGTAATAAGTGTGATCTTGAGGATGAGCGGGTCGTGGGGAAGGAGCAGGGCCAGAACTTGGCTCGCCAGTGGAACCACTGCGCGTTCCTGGAGAGCTCAGCGAAGGCCAAGACCAACGTGCTCGATGTACGTCTCTCCACACACACACACACACACACACACACACACACACACACACACACACACACACACACACACACACACACACACACACACACACACACACACACAGCAGCCTCTTACAATACAGCAACAAGTCTAACATCAATGTCCACAACAAATGTCACACACATACACACTCCAGTACTTCAGATCAGCATCTTAGATTCTCGTAACATACTGTATGCATACACACTCACCACTTGGATCTTAGGCCTGTTGGACTTGATTTCAATTTCCTTCTCTTTCTCTCTCTCTCTCTGTGTGTGTGTGTGTGTGTGTGTGTGTGTGTGTGTGTGTGTGTGTGTGTGTGTGTGTGTGTGTGTGTGTGTGTGTGTGTGTGTGTGTGTGTGTGTGTGTGTGTGTGTGTGTGTGTGTGTAGATCTTCTATGACCTGGTCAGACAGATTAACAGGAAAACTCCGGTGGAGAAGAAGAAAGCCAAGAAGAAGAGCAACTGCACTCTTCTGTAGCCACGCCCACTACACACACACACACACGCCCACGCACTCAGGTGAGACACACACACCTGCACTCTTCTGTAGCCCCCCCCCCCCCCCCCCCCACACACACACACACACCCCGACGGACTCAGGTCATTCTCACACACATACAGTATACACACACACACACACTCCTGTAGCCACGCCCCCTACACACACACACACGCGCGTGTGCCGACGCACTCAGGTGAGACACACACACAACTGCACTCTACTGTAGCCCCCTACACACAAACACACACACACACGTACGTGCATGCACACCCCGACGGACATTCTCACACACATACACACACACACACACACACACACTCCTGTAGCCACGCCTCCTACACACACACACACACACACGTCTACGCACTCAGGTCAGTCAGAGATGGTCTGTACTAGGAGATGAAACACTTCAGAAAGCGCCCATAGGAATGAACAGGGGCATTTTGCTACGCTAATATGATGTGTGCTTGCACATATCCCACCTGTCCGTTAACAAGTGCTTGCTGAGCTGCTCTGTCATTTATCCAATCATCTCGACGCGTAAGCTTTTACGATTGCTCAAACCTAATCGGTATGCCCTCAGAATCTGCTTCCACTGGTCGTTTGCTGATGACATGTGCGGTTCACATCGGGTAGCTACTCGTGGGGTTGCAACCGAGTCCGCACCCACTTGAACCGGCGCAGAACGTGTCTTGTGAAATTCTGTGCATATGCAATTCAACACATCAGTAAGAAAATGATGATTTACAGCATTGCTTTCATATATACGGCCAATCTGAGATAGCCATTATAAACTAGTTTTAAGTGCGATTCCAACCATATGGGTTATGGGTCCCTCCGTTGTTCCATTTCTGTGTAATCATTCATTTTAGGACGCAGATGGTCTTACCAATCAACCCTGAGGCGTAGCCAAGATGGCCGCCGAGTGAAAGGACTTATTTTAAGTGACTTTGGGTCAGTCTCTCTCACACAGACACACACACACACACACACACACCCACCTCTACGAAACTCGCAGAGAGAGAGCGTGTGTGCTCCCTCTGGTGGTCAGAGGTGTCATGACTCCTCCTCAGGGCCCTCTAGCTCTACTACTCTGCTGTTTCAAGTGTGTGTGTGTGTGTGTGTGTGTGTGTGTGTGTGTGTGTGTGTGTGTGTGTGTGTGTGTGTGTGTGTGTGTGTGATAAGCCAGCCATAACTAATAGGATCAAAGCTGTTTGTGTGTGGGGGTGTATTACAATACTTATTAACCCCTTTGTGCAGAGTCAATGTTGTTATGATGTAGTTGAGTCTTTTCAGCAATGAGTGAACAACAGTCCCGCTGGCAGGCCCACCTGCACCAAGAGGCCACAGCTAACAATAGATAGTAGTGTTGTCAAATGATATGACAATTATTAGATGCGTCCCACGCATCTCTATAAGAGGCTTTGGTGTCCGTCCGTCCATCCGTCCGTCCCCCCGTGTCCGTCCGTCCGTCCGCCCGTGATGCGTTTCTGAATTGTGATTCCCTCTTGTGATTCCCTCTTGTGTCCACAAGGTGGCAGTCGCTCAGTGGAGTGGTAGAGCTCAGTTTTGGCCTGGAGCAAACCGGCTACGCGGCTGATTGATAGCATTATCTGACACAACTGCAGAAGCACAGAAGTCTGCATGCATATTCCACCCATGTGTGCTAGCCGAGTTCCTAAACATTCACACAAAGACGTCTTCAGATAAGGAGGATAACTGTCAAGCGCCACACTCAACAAACTCTTCATGGTCAATAACACCAAGCGGAGCACAAAAAATAGGAAGGCATGAGACATTTGCAGATAGCGTTTCCAATGTTCAGTGTTGTTAGACTACACAGCGTGTCTTCAGATGAGGAGGATAACTGTCAAGCGCCACACTCAACAAACTCATGGTCAATAACACCAAGCGGAGCACAAAAAATAGGAAGGCATGAGACATTTGCAGATAGCGTTTCCTATGTTCAGTGTTGTTAGACTACACAGCGTCACCACTCAAAAGAAACA
>NC_085870.1:47728727-47751227 GCF_034702125.1 Engraulis encrasicolus | reverse complement strand
CTGACGCTCCAACTGCTTACCCATGACTGCCCAAAAATATTTTGCCTGGTTGTCAGTTGGCATTGAATGTCAAGCCCTTGATTGTACATAAGCGACCAGCTAAACTCTGCAGTGTGCATGGGGGAGTTGCCATGGCCGGATTAGCACACAGGCTAGTTATGGCTGCAGCCTAGGGCCCCCCACAGGCTAGATATGGCTCCAGTCTAGGAGCAGCTACTTGCCAGGGGCCCCCTGAATGGACAAAAGTGAAAAATTGCAGGATTGTGACATAATGCAATATTGAAAAAAACATCTGTTGAGTTGGGTACAGTTGGTAGACATGTTATCCTTCATTTCTTGCTCATAATTATGACACTATGTAAATTTGTCACGAAATTTGCCCTCCGTGGGGAGGGGGCACTGCCCACAGCAACCTGTAGCCTAGGGGCTCCAAGCCATCTTAATCCGGCCCTGGCAGCTTGCCTGACTGGGTGGGATCCGACCCTGGCATCTTGCCTGACTCTCGCCAGCTGGTATTCTGCTGCCTCCACATTGCCTCATTATCACAATGAGATGACAGGCTGTCAATCACCTGTGTTGCCATGGAGACGACAAAGGAGTCCAGGGATGGAGGAGGGCATGAAGATAGCCAGTGCAGGAGTGCGCGGTCAGGGCCAGATTAAGATGGCTCAGGGCCTCTAGGCTACAGGTTGAGTTGAGCCCCACACAGGGAAAAAAACTCATGACAAAATTACATAAACAGTGTCATAATAGCCTACTGAGCAATAAAATGTTAAGGCTGCCAACTGAAGAGAGGATTATTAACAAGAGACAAGGATTATTATTGTTGTTGTTGTTGCTGTTAAGGATTTTTCAATACTGCATCTGCAATTAAGCAAAATTGTTTCCCCCACTTTTACCAATCAGGGGACCTCTGAGGCTGCAGCCATTTGTAGCCTGTGTGTTAATCCGACCCTGTGTTTAGTTATTTATGCCCATACTGCATATAAACAGCTACAGGCAGTTACAACAGCCATTTATATCTGTCCAAATTTGTTTTTGTATGTTGGGTGGAAATGATTTCCTATATTTGTTTAGAGTGTGCATGCATGTGTAGGCCTACTGTATGATTGTATTAATGGCTATAACAGCAAACATACCATCTCCACTCTAAGCAAACAAATACAGCCATTTATTGTTTTTCAGCATTTGAAATGGCTGTATACTATCTTCCATAAAAACAGTTGTGTTCAAAGCATAAGATGTTGAGCAGGGGGAGTTATAATCAGATAATATAATATAATAATTATATAATTCTACTTAGTTTTATATCTTTAGGGAAAACAAAGCTATGATAACTTAGTTCAATTAATTTCTGATGTCATTAGATTGTTCTTGGGAGGAAGGAGATACAATGTAAACTAAGTTCTTTGAGGCATCCAATTGTACGTCTGCCGGGCCGGGGCCGAACAGTGTACAGTAGGTCTAGTGGTGTGTGTGCAGTACCTGGTCAAGACCAGCAGAGGGCAGAATGACTCAATTGTCCGCAGGCGCCATCCTAGTAGCAGCCCTAAACAAAGTTCCTTCCTGTATACTCCAGAGCTGATCATATCCTGTAATGGTGGAACTCAACTGATCTTCTGTACAAATCTGTATAAAGAAAGTGTCTCTGGTAATATTCTCTCAAAAGGGATCAAATTAAACAAAATTAAGCTGGCCACGGCCATGATAATGTGACAATGGGAGTTTTCCAGGTTGGGTTTTACTTTAATTTCAGTTTCACAGAAAAATACCCATCTACTGCAGGCCCTATGAGAGCATGTGTGTATGTGAACTGATGTAAGACTGATGGATGTACTGAAGTGTGCGCTATATTGTTTTACTGTAGTGTACTACTGTATAATGTGTATAGGGTCTTTGTGTATGTTTTGTATTTGCGTGTTTATGTAAGATGGCACATACTAATAAAAGACCTCTACTCCACTCCACTCTACTATGTGTAATCAGAACCAGAGTCCAACACAGCAGAGGCAGCGGGGATCTGCTTTTCTAAAACAAACGCTGTTTACAGTTTAGTTTATTTTTACAAGGTACAGCGTACAAATTAAACATGAACATTGTTGCCAGGACAGATGTCTGTGCAAGGTTTTAGCAGTGTGATAACATGCAAATTTCTGCCTGTGCCGCAACACGATCTCTACGAATTCAATGGAATGGAACCAACGATCACACTGTGCAGTCACTTGGCACTTCATGTAATAATTCCTGTTATGCCTGTTATGCATGTGGTTTTGGTTGTTTTTGTTACATTATGGTGGCTGCAAAGACAGATAACTGCACGGCCCTACCATGCCCTGATACCGGGACCCTGAGGCCTAAAGGTAAGCCTCAATATTTCCATCCTCATATTGCATTCCAATCACACTTCTTTTTTCATTTTTTTCTCAGAGAACTACCCTCATACACCCAACTAGGGCTGCTGGCAGCTTTGGCTGGGCCCAGGACAAAGAGGGCCCCAAACCCAATACATACAATGCAATGAGGATCCAATTCTGGGCCCCCTCTCTCCCTAGGCACAGGACAAGTGACCCCTTTGTCCCCCCCTGTTGGCTTCCCTGCACCCAACAACATACAGTAGACTCTCACATCTGGCCTGAAACCCTGAATCATTTTTGTACATTAGCAGCACCCATTAAGGGGGGGCTTTCTTGTTGCCTGTCCCAGGGGCCCATGGCACCATAAACCGTCCCTGTGTGTGTGTGTGTGTGTGTGTGTGTGTGTGTGTGTGTGTGTGTGTGTGTGTGTGTGTGTGTGTGTGTGTGTGTGTGTGTGTGTGTGTGTGTGTGTGTGTGTGTGTGTGTGTGTGTGTTCTTGAAGGGGGAAACAAACGCACACCAAGGATATCTTTCGAGGTGCAGGTATCGGGATGCATTGGCCTATTTGTTCAAAGAAGCTAAGGGAGATATAGCCTACTACACATTCTTTGCCGATGCTAGGATTTCTTTTTTGATAAATCAATTTTATTGGACATTTTCAACAAACACAAAAAATTGCAAATTAACTTTCCCCATCCCCAAACCCACCCTCCAAATGCACGCCAGCCGCCCCATATGAAGATTATGACCATACACTCCTTTACAGTAGGCTACTCTCTTGCTTCCCACGGATTTTGCTACTGAAGAATTCAACTGAGTTAGTCATCTCTTTATTGCACCAACACTGACGACTGTAAACTCGTATAATCAACAGAACCAAATATTCATAGTGAAATTCACTAACTATATTTCTAACTCTGTTACACGTACACCTCCATCCATGGCCGAAGTGACTTTGAGCAAGGTACCTAACCCACATTGCTCCAGGGACTGTAACCAATAGGCCTACCCTGTGTAAGTAAATCACTCTGGATAAAAGTGGCATCTATGTGTAATGGTACATCTTATCCTATGAATGCTGAATGTTGTCCTTCTCATATGTCTCCATGTTCTTGTATTTGTTTGTTTGTTCGATTTATGTAGCCCATTAAAACACAATAAAAATGAATCACGCACAAAAACTCCTTCTGACCCTCACACCCAAACTTCCACAAAACATACGTAGTACTAAACCCTTCTTCAGTCCATAGGTCCACATGACTATGGTAGTTGCAGTTCCACTTTTTAAGTGAAGTCAGCTGACAGGTTATGACTTGATAGCCATAGGCCTACTTTGATGAAAAACAGGGAAGTGCAGTTCAGGGAAGTGAATCCTCAAGGCTGGTGATGAACACTACAGCTGAACTGGACCCTGTCATGGTCAGATCACGTGCATTCAGATCACTCATTATCAGGGCCGCTGAAAGCTTTTGATGGGCCAGGAAAAGGTCACTTGAAAGCCCCCCCCCCATCCAATATGGTCATTATCATTATATGAGCCTTTGCAGGTCCCAGCCATAAACGCACATTAATTTTCAAATTTATGTAAAATGAGGATGCCCTGAGCTTTTATTACTAATGTATAACCCTTAAGATATGTATCTATACTATATTAACCATCTTTGGGTTACTTTTCTTAATTTTGTATCACTTTCTTTAAGTGTAGGTAGGCGAATTTGGCATGTCCCAAACACAAGTTTGGGAGCATCTACAACAAGTCATTAAATGACAATAATGAAAATTTGTATAGGGTCTTGTTGTTATCAGTAAGAGCTTTCATATAAGGGTTCTTCTGGTAGTTTTTGATCATACATTTAATTAAATATTTAGTGTTTATACATGTCCCTGAAATCGGTGTCCACCCTGTCATTAGGTTGTAAAATGGCCTTTTAATACAGTAAATGATGTCACCACTGACATCATGACCACCATTTTGACACTCCTATCGTGCCCTTGTCCACCCTGTCAAATTTAAATTTAATGAAAAAACAAACATTTTTGAATATACAGTACCCTTGTGTGTGATTTCCTGATGTCCAAATAATGAACAAAACTATTAAAAAGTTTTGCTAGATACATATCTGTTTTTATATTTTATGTAACATTTGGCCATGACAGGGTGGACAAATGCCCATATTTTGACATTCTGTATTTAATTAATAAAAAGTGTTTAAGCGACCAATATGCATTTTCAACATCCTAATTGTAGCTTAATAAAATGGGTATAAAGTGAAATGGGAACTCTCACTTTGATTTTTTGAAAATTGCAATGTCCCAAAGCACATTAATGAGTAGGACCCAATTTTGGAGGCCCCTCTCTCCCTGGGACCGGGACAACGGACCCCTTTGCCCCCCTGTCGGCTTCCTTGCTTGCATCAGAAACAACGCAAGTTAAAAAAGAATCATTAAGCGCTTTGGCGCGCGCACCAGTGCGTCCTGGTAGTCCCGCCCTCGCGCCTGGCACGCGTATATAAAGCGTCCGGTCTGATGTAGTCATATGACTTGCAGAGTGCTCAACATGGCTCGCGCAGTGATTGTACTGTTTTTGTGTTTGCTATCGGGAGTTTTGGCCGGTCGTTTCTTCAACGAACAAGAACCTTGCTACAAACCCCTGCGACGAGACAAGGTGTCCGTGAGGTAAGACTTACTTACTTGTACACATTATCTCCATCCGTGGAAATTGCAAATACAAGTTAAAAGATTTTGTTTGTGCTCACTTAACTTGCTTACGTAGGCACAAGGGGGTCATTTCCTCATTTCCTCCTCAGCGCCGAAAAATGTCAAATGTTTTATGAACTGTTGCCTAACTAAACGCCATTAGCTATAGAATTAAAAAAAAATCTCGGTGTTAAACGTGAAAAGTACAAACATTAAGCCCGTCTGGCGCCACACGCGGTTGTTTTGACGAGTTCAGGTGTTTTGAAAGTGCTGCCGTCTGACAATCACAGCTCCTTTGTCCAACTCTGCTACATAACTACCGACTGTATACAGTCAAGTCTCGCAGTGTAGTAAGATGTACTGCTTTGACTGGAGTCGTTTGAATGTGGTGCGGTTTCGAAGTGAGTTTGCAGTTTTTTTTGTAGGGTACTTAAAAATGCCAAGCAGTCAGTGGTTTATGATTCATGGAATTTCAGTTCCCGTGCACATTGGTTGACCCCGCCCACTTTACCTGGCGTGAATCAGGTGACAGCTTTGTCTGCAGCACTGGTTTGTCTCACTGACCTGATGAATGCCCAGATCTAAACATGCAGGCACTTTTTTTTGTTGAAACTCAGTCATAAACCTTTTTAAGTTTTATTTTAAGAATAATTGCTTCTGTTTTTTCTTTCTTTTTTTTTGCTGGCTTTTACCACCACGTTTTGCAAAAAAAAAGCCTTTGAGTTCTTGACCAGCTTGTCATTGCCTGTGTGTGAGCAGGAGCGAGTTCAGGGTTATGCAGGCGAGTCACGTGAGGAACATGCGGCGGGTGAAGGCGTTGAGGGAGAGCCTGGAGCGAAACAGGTAGCATCGCGCTAGATGGTACCGTGCGCATGGGAGAGCTGTAGTTCAACATGCGTGACCTGCCTGGGCCTGGAGAACACGCATGCACGCACACGCACACACGCAAACCTGAGATGCTCAGCATGGTTGTCTGACAGTCTTGTGTTTGGTTGGTGTTCTGTGTTTTCGGGCCGTGACTTGGTAGCCCGTGCTGTGGCTGTGCAGGACAGTGTATTGGGGTGCATCATTCCTTGGAGTGGTGACGTGATGTGACATTGCCTACTGTATGTGTGGGAGGTGTCTGAGGGGTTCTCAACTCTTGCATTTGTGTTTTTATCTTTTAGGACTTATCCCCGCCCCCATGAGGTCATCAAGAAGGTAGACCTCCCCAAGACCTGGGATTGGAGGAATGTCAACGGCACCAACTACGTCAGCACCACCCGCAACCAGCACATCCCCCAGTACTGTGGCTCATGCTGGGCGCATGGCAGTACCAGCGCTATGGCAGGTAATGCACGCACGCACGCTCACACCAGAGCTATGACGGGCAATGCACGCTCACACCAGAGCTATGACGGGCAATGCACGCTCACACCAGAGCTATGACGGGCAATGCACGCACACACCAGAGCTATGACGGGCAATGCACGCACACACCAGAGCTATGACGGGCAATGCACGCACACACCAGAGCTATGACGGGCAATGCACGCACACACCAGAGCTATGACGGGTAATGCATGCACACACCAGAGCCAGTGATGGGCAGTAGCTTCGCTACATGTAACGAAGCTACTAGTAGTGAAGCTAGTTTAACTACATTCCCCAGTAGCTTGGTCGTAGCTTCACTACTTTATGTATCGAGTAACTTCCGTATAGTTAAGCTATTTTTTTGTCTCAAGTAGCGACGTAGCTTTCACAAAAGCTACATTTTGTCCCGCAGTGTTGCTCGGAGAAAAAATGTTGACTCTCTTTCCTGAGTCACACAGGGGTTCCAAGATCCCGTGCTTAATTTGAGGGGGAGCAAGGGGGAGATAGCTCCGGAACCTCAGATGAGAGCTCCGGAACCTTAGATCGAACCTCACGGAAAGACAACATAGACCCCCCCCTCTCCGGGGGAGCCACCCATCCTCTGTGCTCCGGGGTGGATGTGCGCACGCCGGGGAGTGCCCCACACTGTCCCTCAGAAACGTGTCCATGTCTCCCCTTGGACTTATTGGGGTCACCCTAGGCCTGTGGCCTATAATGATATTACTGAATGTATAATAAATATCAATAAATTATAATGAGATCAATAAAGTGGTGTTTAATGAAGGTAGACCTATCTGTTATTTTAAATCAAGCTGACATTATGTTGGGACAATGTAGCTTCTGGTGTAGTGAACTACATTTTTGTAGCTTAGCTCACTACATTTCTGATGGTGGTAGCTTTAGTGTAGTGAAGCTTAATTTATGGTTGAGTAGCTGATGGCTTAGCTCACTAAATTTTACAAGTAGCTTGCCCAACACTGACCAGAGCTATGACTGGCAATCCACGCACACACCAGAGCTGTGGTGGGACACTCGCACATCCCCCAGTACTGCGTCTCATGCTGGGCACACGGTAGCACCGCATCCCAACACCTCCATCGATGGCTGAAGTGCCCTTGAGCGAGGCACCTAATTCCTCCACAGACTGTAAAATAATATTCTGTAATAACTAAGTCACTTTGGACAAAAGCGTCAGCGACAGTATAATGTGAAGGGAACTGTATCAAGCTTATCTGGTCAGGCACTGCCTTTTTGTTCACACTTCCGTGGGTGTAGCATGCTGGTTTCAGTTCTTGTGTAAATGCTGTGTCTTCTGATAAAGAATGCTGCAATTTTTGTTCCAGTCAGCACAAGCTGTTGTGAGTAAGGCTGAAGTAGGCATATGTTTGAGGAAGATATGACTTTCATCAGACTGTACCTTTTTTGTCTGGTCACATCAATTTTTTAGGGTAGGAATTATGTTTTTGCTTTTGATTTGTGTAGACCATTTTGCACATCATGACCATTACACTGAGAATTGACTAATCCTTTCATAAACAAGATCTTTTTTTTAAACAATGTGCAAAATGTGGACACATTGTATTAAATGCCACCTGCTTGCTCCAAGCGTTTAAATGTGATTATTTCAGACTGCATTGTTTTTATTTTCTTCCCCAGACCGCATCAACATCCTGCGCAAAGGGGCGTGGCCATCAGCCTACCTGTCTGTCCAGAATGTGATTGACTGTGGCGAGGCAGGATCTTGCCACGGGGGCGACCACTCAGGGGTCTGGGAGTACGCACACACCAACGGTATCCCGGACGAGACTTGCAACAACTACCAAGCCAAGGACCAAAGTATGACCCACACACGATACACTTGCATGCAGAACGCATTTGAGTAGTTCAGATGAAACTCTCTGAAGTCAATTACTAAAACCTGCAAATTTGTATAAGTTTAATCAACTTTAAAAGTTTAATTTTGTTTGGCCACCTCACCAATGTTCTTAGAGGTTTTTGCATCTAAGGTTTCTTCATGAGGTATTTTGGATTTGAGTCCACTCCGTAGCGTTTCTGGTTACTAGGTCAGTGGCCCACAAGCCACATTTCCTGTTTGAGTGAAGTTTAGTTTTTACCATGGAGAATAGATAGGAGTGCGTACTGACGTCATAACCTCGTAGTAAGAGTTTGCTGCGAGGGGAGTCCTATTTCTTCTACGGTCAGTACTGGAGACATCAAAGTAAAATGCAATGCCACGCCACTACTGCCATAGCCTGGTTGACACCAGACGGTGTGTGTGTAGCTTTGGCGCCCCCTGGCGGAGCAGAGCTACACACACTACCGTCTGGTACACAGCCATAGAGCACGCTCCGTCTCCAACCAGAAAATAGACGGAGCATTTCTTTCTTAAATATAAACGGTAACTCACATTGAGGAGTCACAAGACAGATTAGAGACTATATTGACTCTTTAAAGATTAACAGGAAGGTTTTTGAAGGAAGTTGTTGGTGAGGAGGCCGTGCAGAAGCAATAAATTCTAAGCCTATTTTCCGGTTGGAGACGGAGCGTGCTCTATGGCTGTGTACCAGACGGTAGTGTGTGTAGCTCTGTTCCGCCAGGGGGCGCCAAAGCTACACACACACAGTCTGGTGTGAACCAGGCCACTACTGCCAGGGTTTGAGTGAGGAACGGTCATCGGATGCAGTCACTGTTTGTAAGCTGTCTTTAATCATCCCTTGCAATGAATGCTCACCAACAGCTGCAGTTATTTTGGCCACAAACTGAATATTGACAACCAGATCCTTTCGGCCAATTTTACGGTATTTGCAGAGTCACAATTTTTGTCCATGGCGTCGCACACTAGAGTTACTTTTCCATCCACTGGTGTCCTCAGGCCACGGCCCGTACTACACCATGCTCAATGAATTTTCAATCAAGTGGTAGTGTCTATCAATCTAAATTTTTTGGTGTTTAGGCTACTGTCATGACAAGACAGGAGGGACTGGAATTTGTTCAACTAAGCTGCTGGTTACATGCATGCTATTTTTGTATCCATTTTTAAGTGATAACACCACGTGGAGAAAGAAATAAACCAGTGTGATTTAGGGACCCTAATGGGCCATTTTTAAAATTGGAGTTTTAGAGCTCTGGGTGTGGTCAGCCATTTATGTGTAAGCGATGTTTTCAGGTGTGTGTAAACGGTTTTAAAGTGTTTTGTCTGTTTTCAGAGTGCAAGCCTTTCAACCAGTGTGGTACGTGCACCACGTTCGGCAAGTGCAACATCGTGAAGAACTACACCATCTGGAAGGTGGGAGACTTCGGACCCTGCAACGGCCTTGAAAAGATGAAGGCTGAGATCTACGCCCGTGGACCAATCAGGTAAGCCATCAGATCAGAGGGGTACACTAAGAAGCTGGTTCAGGTGTAAGCCAGGTGGAGTGGAGTGGTAAATCCTCTAATAGAAGAGCCTGGAGTCTTAACTTAACCTGGTTTACTCCTGAACCAGCTTCCTAGCGTAGGCCCCTGGCACCCACGCGCATCGTGTGCTTGCTGTTGCTGTGGTAGCATGGTGGCTGATGGCACCAGATGCCTAAAATGGAGTCTGTGTGACGGTATGTAAAGAATATTTGAACAGTGTTTCCAAAACGCAATAAAATATCAAATGTAATTTTCAAAAATCTTTAATTCGAGTTTCAAGGTAGCACTGTGGCAATTGGAATTTGATTACCGTTTCTGGTATGTCTTTTCCATTAAAGGTACACAAAGTAAGATTTTTGAATAGTACATTTCCAGAATTCATGCTGTCATTCACAAATTTGACCTTTTCAGAAATGTTTACTAACTTTTTCAAATGTTTACCACCACCATTCTAAGTATTCATCATGACTAGGAAAATTGCACTTTTCATACATGAAAAGGGGGTCTTCTCCGTTGTCCACCGCTTTGAATTTCTAGAAATGGACATTTTTAGCTGCAAAACCGAATTTACTTCGATCACGCTAGTGAAATATTTTGTTTTTTACGCAGTAAATATTCATGAAAAGATCTTAGTGCCAAATAAAAATCATTTTAGTCATCCTTATACAAAGTATGCTAAGATTTGAGCTTCCCTACGAGGTGCACAAAGTAGCAGCTTCAATGAGCAGCATAGTTTCAAATTGCAATACCTACTCTGACCACCATCCTACACAGTGCAACTTTAAATTCAAATTAGTCCTTTTTTCAGTATTGACTATAGGACAATATAAATATCTTTCTTGATTTTTGTCTTTCTAGCTGTGGCATAACTGATCAACAGCACCCTCACAAGTATACAGGTCCTTCTAAAAAAATTAGCATATTGTGTTAAAGTTAATTTTTTTTCCCATAATGTAATGATAAAAATAAACTTTCATATGTTTTAGATTCATTGCACACCAACTGAAATATGTCAGGTTTTGTTTTAATATTGATGATTTTGGCATACAGCTCATGAAACCCCAAAATTCCTATCTCAAAAAATTAGCATATCATGAAAAGGTTGTCTAAACGAGCTATTAACCTAATCATCTGAATCAACGAATTAACTCTAAACACTGGTAAAAGCTTCCTGAGGCTTTTAAAAAAGTGTCAGCCTTGTTCATTACTCAAAACCGCAGTCGTGGGTTAGACTGCTGACCTGACTTTAACATTGAAGTCAATGGCAGTGGCATTGCATGAGGGTTATGAAAGCCCAGATATCATTGATGCTTAGCTGTCAGCTGTTTTTTGTTATTTGATCTGGTGACCCACACTTCCCTCTTCATTATACCCCATAGATTTCTATGAGGTTTCATGAGCTGTATGCCAAAATCAATATTAAAACAATACAAGACCTGAAATATTTCAGTTGGTGTGCAATGCATCTAAACCATATGAACGTTTATTTTTCATCATTCCATTATGGGGGAAAAATTAACTTTAACACAATATGCTAATTATTTGAGAAGGACCTGTATGTTTAAACAAAGATGGTCAACACGTAGACAAAGTAAATCCAGCCATTCCTACCCAATGCAAAGGAGTTTGGTTTCCCAAGGGCGCGTTTGTCCACTTTGGCGTTTGGTGGCAGCTTGTCTAAGATGTGCGCCACCGCCATCTACAGCGCAATTTAATGTTTTTTTTCAACCTCAGCTGGTCTCCAAACGGGGCATTCGCCTTACCTCACATGGATCCTGGAAAAGTACATGCTTGAATAGTCTCTACCTTTTCCGTTGTCTGCGGTTTAACATGTGTAACTGTCTTCACAGCTGTGGCATCATGGCAACCGATACCCTGGACGCGTACGAGGGAGGCGTGTATTCCGAGTTCATTGAGCAGCCGTACATTAACCACATCGTGTCGGTGGCCGGATGGGGCGTCGACGAGAACGGCGTGGAGTACTGGATCGTACGCAACTCCTGGGGGGAGCCCTGGGTGAGTATTGTTTTGTTTAACTGAGAAAAAAAATATGCACATCCGTCTCAAAGTTTTGGGTGCAGGACTAAGATTCTTTCTTAGAAAGTCGCAAGAAAAAATTATGTCTGGACCCCAAACTCCCGTTTCTCTTATTTTGTGATGTTTTGAGCAGCATGCCCTTTCGTCAGGCATTTCTGATGGGCATGCTGCCCGAAACGGCACATTAAAATAAGAGAAAAGGGAGTTTGGTGTCTGGGTAATTCCTGCTGGAGTGTCTGTAGTGCGTGCATGCAATTTGCTGTTTGTAACCTGTACTTTAAACTTAAAATTAGACCTCCATCATAAGACCTGTAAGCACACATTAACCCCTTCATGGCTAGTGTGAAATGTGCAGTCCCTAGTTTTGTTGTATGACCAGTGGCACATTTGGCCGATTGCAGTTTGACTTTCTGTCTCTCTCCTTTCTCTCTCTCTCTCTAGGGAGAGAAGGGTTGGCTGCGCATCGTGACAAGTAACTATAAGGGCGGGAGCGGCAGTCAGTATAATCTGGCCCTGGAGGAGGACTGCATGTACGGAGACCCCATCGTGCCCAAGGGATACCTGTGATTGGTTAATCCACAGGCCAGTCATCTGCACTTCTACACGGCCAAGCCTCCATCCTGCCTGAGCGTTTGTCTGTGATTGGCTACTTGAAATGCCACTCATGTCAGTGACTCTGAAAGGGATGGGACTGGAGCACTTTTTAAAAAAAAAATCTGTGGGTGCTGTTGCCTGCCCCACTGTTATGGGTAAAGGGAAATCTTGTCTACAATTTCTCCAGCCTCCTGTAGGAGGCGATGGAATGCTGGATGCGTGTCCTTGCCAAAGGAGTTGACCAGTTGTCTGTGTGGCGGGACTGGACTGCTTTCTAAACTGTTCTGCACAATACTGATAATCACCTCACTCTACAATACAAATAAAGTCTTTTCTGCCACACAAATAAGTGTCTCGTTGTTTTGTGTCAAATCTGAGTCAAGCAACCTCATCTCTGCCAACTGTTCCAAAGAATGCTCGTACAGAAGCTTCAGTTTATTTTCACTTGTGGTTCTGTTTTTTTATGCCTCTTCTCATCTCAAGTTTTCAGAGCACTGCTCTGGTGACCATTTCCACTACATGATATCTCAAAGTCTGATCCTCAATGCTACAACCCCTGGCAAAAAGTATGGAATCACCTGTCGTGGAGGATATTCATTGAGTTTCAATTTATGAAAAATAGAAGGATGAATGATACGACACAAACCTCAAGTCATTTTCAAAGGGGAACTGTCTGGCTTTAAGAAACACCAAAAGAAATCAAGAAAAAATTAAGTTAGTAAGTAATTGTTACTTTTTTAGAGCATGCATAGAGAAAAAAATATGGAATCACTCAACTCGGAGGAACAAAATATGGAATCATGAAAAATAAACAGACAAAAGAACGCTTCAAGACTTTTTTGCACCACCTCTGGGCTTCTCAACAACCCACAGCCTCTGAGGAATGGCATTAATGGATGAAAAATGGTACCCTTCATCAATTTTACTCCCTCTTGCAGTTACCACATTGGCTTTACAGGTTGGAGCCTTGTCATGGACCATTTTCTTAAACGTCTACCTCAGATTTTCATTTGGTTGAGGTCCAGACTGTTTGTAAGCTGACGATATGTTTTTCTTCAATGGATGACATCACTAATTTTACAGTATGACAAGTAAAGATCCATTAACATCCCAAGAAAAGACTTCATCATCTCCAAGCATCTCTTCAATTGATTGGATAAGAAAAGTGTCCAAAACAACAATGTTAACTTGTGCATTTATTGAAAATGTAATGCAGTCATGTTCCCCCCAGTGCCTTCACCTGACATGCAGCCCCATAGGCTATTGTCAATGACAGTGGACATTTGTACGTTTTCATTAGTCAGTCATCCTCATTTTAATTTTTCATCAACCCCATGCAATAAGTGCACCAGACAACACTTCCAGCATCAAATTGTTCAAAGAGGATTCACAATTAATCAATTAATTAGACTTCCATCCAGTCAAACTGTCTGAATGCTTTTTTTGGGCCATTGCATTGTTGTTTTTCCAATTTGGGTGCATGTGTAAGTTCAGATATCCGTGAATGTCTCTGTATGTAAAGCCCATTTGCTTTAGGTGATTGGAGATGGTTGCCAATGCCTTTTCAATAAATACTCAAGTTTATATTGAAATTTTGACAATTTTCTGATCCAATCAGTTGAAAGGATGCTTCAGAATGATGAAATCATTTCTCAAAATGGTAATGTACCTGTCCATTGGCAAAACCTGTGAATACATTCTTTAAAGATAAAAACATAAGGTCAAGTGTCATGGCCTACAAAAAGCCTTGAACTCAAATCCAAGACAATATCTGTGGTGGAAATTTGAAAAACATGGTCAACGGCAAGGCTCCAATCCGTTAAGATGATCTGGCACTGTAATCAGATATAAAATGGAGCAAAAATGATGAAGGGAATGTTTTTTCCCTCGTCATGCCTCAGAGACTGTAAGTTGTTCTAAAATCCAAAAGTGGTTCAAAAAAGCTTTTGGAGTGCTTTTTTTGTTTGTTTGTTTTTCATGATTCCATATTTTTTTCCTCAGAGTTGAGTGATTCCATATTTTTTTCTCTGTGCATGATCTAAAAAAGTAACCATTACTTACTAACACAAATGTTTTTTGTGATTTCTTTTGGTGTTTCTTAAAGCCAGACAGTTGCACTTTGAAATGACTTGAGGTTTGTGTCGCATCTTTCATCCTTCTATTTTTTATAAAATAAAACGACTCAATGAACATCCTCCACGACGGGTGATTCCATACTTTTTGCCAGGGGTTGTATTTTAGACTTGACTTTCAATTGTACGTAAAACTTTTTAAAACAAACAAAACCCTTTGAATTGCAGTTCCTGAATACTGCCTTTGTAATGATGTGATTCCTGTTGCTTGTGATGCAAGGCGTGACCTTGATGGTTGACTTATCCCAATATCTTCCAAAAGCACAATTTCAAATGTCCATTTTCTCATTTGGAATTGTGATTTTTGAAGGCCCCAAAAGTTGCTCTGCCTTGGTTGATTGCAGGGGAAACTCCATGGAGGTGGGTGGTTACAGCGCTGGTCTTCAGATCAGAAGGTTGCAGGTTCAAATCCCACCCTTACCAGCACTTTCATCCATAGCTGAAAGGCCTTTGAGCAATCCAACGTGACTCCAGGGCCTATAACCATGAGTTGCTTTGGGTAAAGGCATCAGCTAAGTAGTGTAACTTTATTGATCCCCAGGAGGAAATTAAGGTGTCAAGTAGCTTACATAAATACACCTAATGCTCACATGGACATTATGAGACGCATGTTATGCAGATAATGGTCAGGGAGGGGGAAAATGAAGACTAGAAAGGCAAATATGTGCAAGGACCTGTTCTGTGAGTAGAGGTAGACAAGTTGAACATGACCAGAAATGAGTGACGCATCTAAAATAGACAAATAGTATTCAAAGTGTCATGTATAGTCAACTGAAACTAGTGAGACTTCCACACTCCGTACACAGGCAAGTGGGGCTGAAGTTTATTACTTACAGGGACAGACAACTTTCATGAGGGCCACATTTTTTCATTGCCACCATTGGAGGAGACCATATTGACCATGATGGTATTGTGGATCTTGCGATACTCTCACAAGCATTGGAAGGTTGCAGTATGGGTTGTCTCACTGAACTAGCCAAAAATCGTTTTGATAGGGAGTAGGATTGTGGCTCTATCAGCCCAATAAGGTATCCATTTGGCAGCGTTGACCTAAGTTAGTTAGTTTTTAAAAAGGCTAGCAAGGGGGTGGAGGCTGATTAACTCTGGCTGCCAGCTTCAGAACCGCATACTAACAATTTCATTGGTTTTTTTGAAGACCCAAAGAACATTAAGTTCTGCCAACTATACTGGATTCCGTTTCTCGATTCTTGTCGTTGCTAACCGTCTTAAGTCGGTGTCGTGAGTTTGGTGCGTAAGTTGCTCTTGAGTTGGTCTTAAGTTGGTCTTCAGTTGGTCTTTAGACACGCAAGACCAAGACTTTATAAGAACAAACTTAAGACCAACTCAAGACCTTGGTTAGCTATACGTTGGTCTTAAGAATCGAATCTCAAAATGAGCTGAAAGTCGTGTAGCAAAAGGCACTGGGTAGAGGAGATAACGACCCCCATATGATTATGTTTCTGAATGTTGTGTGTAGCAGTCCTGAATTCAGTCAATTATCAAAAGGTTATTTCCAAATGTGCGACAGGAGACTCCCATCCTCGGCCTGTGCTTGTGGCCTTGCATGTGTTAGGCTGGACGCCACCTGGCCTCCGTGGAGAAAACAATGGAAGTTTCCCCTGCTGTCAGCCTAGCCTGGCCTTAGCCTATATTCACTCTTCATTCATCATGGACAGATTGCACAATAAGGTAGAAAATGGAACAACAATTAGTAAATTGTAGCTTTTGCGATATATTGAAATAACACTTTCTGTCGGTCGAGGGGACGTCAGTCGCTGATAGCCTGGTTCACACCAGACGGTGTATGTGTAGCTTTTGGCGCCCCCTGGCGGAGCAGAGCTTCACACACTACCGTCTGGTACACAGCAATAGAGCACGCTCCGTCTCCAACCAGAAAATAGGCTGAGAATTTATTGCTTCTGCACGGCCTCCTCACCAACAAATTCCTTCAAAAACCTTCCTGTTAATCTTTAAAGAGTCAATAGAGTCTTCAAGAGTCTCTAATCTGTCTTGTGACTCCTCAATGTGAGTTACCGTTTATATTGAAGAAATAAATGCTCCGTCTTTTCTGGTTGGAGACGGAGCGTGCTCTATGGCTGTGTACCAGACGGTAGTGTGTGTAGCTCTGCTCCGCCAGGGGGCGCCAAAGCTACACACACACCGTCTGGTGTGAACCAGGCTAGTCATCACGAGGCACAAGCAAAGATAAAACACATATGGGAGAGGAAAAGTTATTCACCCCCCGAAGAGTGCAAGGGGGGCGTTGTCCCCGCCTTCTTCTCTTTTTGTGGTGTTTGCACAAGAAGTGCATAGGGCTAGCCAATCTACAGGTGCAAAGAGGAGAACTCTTATTTTTTTATCTCAAACCTCAAGACTCCGAAGAGGTCTCCTTGAACCAGAAAGGGTCGTCCTAAAGAGGGCATTCACCCAACATAGCACATTGGATACCGGACAAGAGACGAGCATGACGTAATCTTCCTCTCCCTATACCGTATTATTTGCCATAAGCGCAGATGCAGAGGGACGCAATGGAGAGATGTGGAGTCTGTTATATTTAGAGGGGAGAAGGACCAGCCCCCCCCCCCCCAAAAAAGGCCATTGCTGTATAGAAAAGGAACGAATTAGTGTGTGTGTGTGTGTGGTGTGTGTAGTGTGTGTGTGTAGTGTGTGGTGTGTGTGGATGTGTGTTTGTGTGTGGTGTGTGTTGATGACGAGAAGACTAATGACCTGTAATGTCAACACACAACTTTATTTTGTTGTCTGCAAACAAATACAAAAACAGTTACACAAAATCACATACGCATTTTTCTCACACACAGACACAAAGACGCGTTCTCTCTCTCACACACACACACACAGTTTCAATAAAACCGCACCGTCTCTCGTCAGCACACAGCACACACACACGACAAAGTTGACAAAACCCCACCCCCACAGCGCTCTATCCAACCCTAAAGACGCAAGCAGCCACACACCGCACTGGCAGGTCTCATCTCTCAATCTCCTCCTATCCGCTCTTCTCTCCTCCTCCTCTCTTCGGTAGCTCGTCTCTCTCTCGTCTCATCAATCTCTCCTCTCACTCTCTCTCTTCTCTTGCCTCTCTCTCAGTCTCTCTCCTTCTCTCTCGTCACTCTTCTCTCTTCGACTCTCTCTCTCTCTCTCTCTCTCTCTCTCATCTCTCATCTCTCTCTCGTCGTACTCATCTCTCAGCACACACACACACGAGCACACGACACAGGTACACATTCTCTCACACATGCGCACTCTTGTGAAGGTTCTCTGGTCTGATGGTGTGTTCTGTTCTGTTGAGCTTGCATTATCTGCCTCCTCAACAAAGGCCAAATCCTACTGGTTGGCGTCTGTCTGACATCACGGTCAGCTCGGTCCTCATTGGGCAATTGCTTTAAGGTCCCGTCCCAGCACACCTCCACATCCAATCAGGATCCTCAGTTCATCATGATGAAGTTGGACTTACAGTGAGCTGCAAACAGACCAGAAGGCATCACACATTACATACTGTGTGTGTGTGTGTGTATGTGTGTGTATAAACCTATGAACTCAGCCACTGCGTCAGGTTGTCCTGATCTGATGGTGTGTGTGTACCTATAAACTCGGCCCCCTTCTGATCTGATGTGTGTGTGTGTGTGTGTGTGTGTGTGTATGTGTGTGTGTGTACCTATAAACTCGGCCCCCTTCTGATCTGATTGTGTGTGTGTGTGTGTGTGTGTGTGTGTGTGTGTGTGTGTGTGTGTGTGTGTGTGTGTTTGTACGTGTGTGTACGTGCGTGTTATTTACCTCAGTAATAAAATATCGGATGAGCGATATATCGGTGATGGGTTTCTCAAGGTGTGTGTGTGCATGTGTGTGTATTCCTAAAAACTAGTCGACCTCGTCATGCTCCCCTTCTGATCTGATTGTGTGTGTGTGTGTGTGTGTGTGTGTGTGTGTGTGTGTGTGTGTGTGTGTGTGTGTGTGTACCTATTAAACGCTGGCCACCTGCGTCGTGTTTCCCCTTTTCTTGATCCTGCATGGTGTGTGTGTGTGTTGTGTGGTGTGTGTGTGGGTCGTGTGTGTGTGTGTGTGTGCCTTGTGTGTGTAAGCGTAGAGCCTATGAACTCAGCCACTGGCGTCCTCATTTTGTTGTCACTTTCTGCATCTGATTGTGTGGTGTTGTACCTATAACTACTCGGGCCCCCTTTCGATCTGATGTGGGTGGTGGTGTTGTGTGTGTGTGTGTGTGTGTGTGTGTGTGTGTGTGTGTGTACCTATAAACTCTGCCACTGCGTCGTGTTCCCCTTCTGATCTGATGGTGTGTGTGTGTGTGTGTGTGTGTGTGTGTGTGTGTGTGTGTGTGTGTGTGTGTGTGTGTGTACCTATAAACTCTGCCACTGCGTCGTGTTCCCCTTCTGATCTGATGGTGCCGGCGATGCTGTCATTCTCCAGGATGGGTAAGAAGAGCTGAACGAACGCAGACGTGTACGGAGGAGCTATCACGTCCAACACCTACACACACACACACACACACACACACACACACACACACACACACACACACACACACACACACACACACACACACACACACACACGTACAGAGGCACAATCACATCCAGCACACACACACACACACACACACACACACACACACACACACACACACACACACACACACCACACCAATATGCATACACACACACATGCACACACACACACCCACAAACATACACACACACAACGGTACAGAGGCACAATCACATCCAGCACACACACACACACACACACACACACACACACATATATACACACACACACACACACACACACACACACACACACACACACACACACACACACACACACACACACACACACGTGTAGAGAGGCACAATCACATCCAGCACACACACACACATACATACACATACATACACATTAGTACTTGCAGGAGGTGTAGTGTAGGACAATACACAGGTATACAGATCTTAAACCTCTCTGTATGTGGGCATCTGCTTGTATGTGTGCGTGTGTGTGTGCGTGTGCGTGTGTACCTCAGTGATCAAGTATCGTATGAGCGATATTTCAGTGTTGAGTTTCACCTGGTGTGTGCGTGTGTGTTATTTACCTCAGTAATAAAGTATCGAATGAGTGAAATGTCTGTGTTGAGTTTCTCGAGGCATCTGCGTATGTAGGTAACCACAGGCAATACATAGCCTCGACTCAGCAGGTGGACCATGCGGTCGAGAAGAGTCTTCTTTAGCTCCAACTATAACACACACACACACACACACACACACACACACACAAAAGAGAGACAGATGAAAACATTTAAGCTGTGTGTGTATGCGAGTGCGTATGTGAATGAGCTACTACAAAATGGAAAACCGGAAAAAGTCGGTAAGACTCAGACAAAATATTCAGTTAGAGCCTGGACTCGGGCCGGGCCTGCGCACCGATCAGGACAAGAACTGTGGCTTCTTTACATTATCCTAACTCCCATCTTCCCTTGTGCTTGTAGGTAGCTTCGTGATGAGGTTGCAAAACGTCATTCACATCAAAATCAATATCTCGGAAAAGCGCAATTCAAAAGGTCATTTTCTCATTTGTCATTGAGATGAATTGAATGGGGAAAAAGTCCTCGAAAAGTTGTTGTGGCTGGACTGACAGCAGGGAACATGAATCGTTTTCTCCATGGAGGCCACAAGCACAGGTCGAGGACGGGAGTTTGGATAATGGAGACAACCCCATGACATTTGAAATGGAAAAACAGCATAGTGTAGTAGGCTCGCATTCACTGATTGTGGCAGAGTAGCCCTGTAAAAGACGCTGAAGAAGGCTTAGGCCGAAGTCTGTCTGCCATGCTAACCCAGTATTAAAACTGCAAGAAATTGATCCGGGAGTGCGGCTTTTTTACCATACATGAACTTTGCTGTTTGCTCGCACCCAAAGACCTTGTAAGAAAACTTCAGAGTGGAGCGCAGCTTTCCTCTCTAAAATCAAGTTAGACCTGGAAAAGACGCTGAAAGAAGGCTGAGGCCGAAAGTCGTCTGTCTGCCATGCTAACCCAGTATTAAAAACTGCACGAAATGATCGGGAGTGCGGCGGTTTTACGTATACATGAAACTTTGTGTTTGCTCGCACCCAAAG
Source organism: Engraulis encrasicolus (assembly GCF_034702125.1). NCBI lineage: Eukaryota > Metazoa > Chordata > Actinopteri > Clupeiformes > Engraulidae > Engraulis > Engraulis encrasicolus. Next base: position 47,730,520 of record NC_085870.1, on the reverse strand, counting down.
ACCTTGTAAGAAAACTTTTCAGAGTTGAGCGCACTTTCTACTAAAACGCAGAGTAGCCCTGTAAAAAAGACGCTGAAGAAGCTTAGGCGAAACGTCTGTCTGTCTGCCATGCCGAAACACCGTATTAAAACTGCAAGAAATTGATCCGGGAGTGCGGCTTTTTTACCATACATGAACTTTGCTGTTTGCTCGCACCCAAAGACCTTGTAAGAAACTTTTCGGAGTTGAGCGCACTTTCTCTACTAAAAGCAGAGTAGCCCTAACGTGACTCTCACCAGATGAATTCATTCTGCTCCAAGAACACATATCGAGAGCTACGCCATATGTGTAGGTCTGTGAAGACGTTTTTTTTTTGTTTTTTTTTTTAAATCCTTGCATGCGATTGGGGAAACAGTTGTCTGACATTTTTAATGAGGTGCTACTTTCACTGCTCACAGATCTGAAACTACAGTTGAAATGACACAATCAATGTTGATTGAGTACGTCCATACGAGCATCCATTGTAGTCTGAAACAACTGTGGCGTTTCACTTCTTTTTTCTCCACTCCACTACGTGTATACTTGTGACTTTAAACTTTTTGACTATGTCACACTTCTGAAAATCCCGCCATCCTGATTGGTTGTACCGCATTTTGTTTTGGGAGCAGGGCTAATCCGAAGGTCCTCCAGACCGGAGTGTAAGCTCATGAAGCTGAGCAGAAATGCAGTACACAAGGGTCTGGCGAGAGTCAGGTTAGCTTGCCAATGGGCTAATTTCACTTGATGCAACTGTGAATACCTTTTTCAATTCACGGATAAAATTAAACTTAAAGGAACAGTCCACCGTCTTTCAATAATAAATTCTCTTCTTCTCTGACCTGAGATGAGCTCCTCCCGAGTCGACCTGCCTTGTATTCAGACGCGGTCCCCAGTCAGCAACGCGTGCAGCACAAACTAGTCCCCCACTTCCCCCCTCCCCCTTCGTGCCAGAGGACTAGGTGTGAAGATGTCCATGTGTCGTAGTCAAAGTACTCCGAATGCGTTACTACGCCTTCCATTACGGTGCCATTTCTTTATCTAGGTAGGAAATCGCCATGTTTCATTTTGTGCAACAACTTTTGGATTGGTTTACTAGTCGTGCAGGGGTGTTTAAATAGGGAACACGTGGAACAATTTGGTCACTTCTAACTTAAGGCACCAAATGTGCCCAGCGGCAAAGCTGAGCCAAGCTAATGCTATGAGTTTGTGCTGTGCGCGTTGCTGACTGGGGGCGCGTCTGAAGACAAGGCAGGTCGGGAGGAGCTCATCTCAGGTCAGAGAAGAACAGAATTTATTATTGAAAGACAGTGGACTGTTCCTTTAAAACACATAAAAACTCCATGTGCGTCATTCCTTCTGTGCCTCTGATAATGATTTACAGTTATTTTAATTGTGTTGAACTTGTGTTGACACAAACATTTTCATCAAACATTTCATCAAACTAGAATCTGCTCTGTAGGAGGAAGAAGATAAATTAAGAAGAGATTAAGAGTTTTTAAATTAAAGAGTCATTTAAACTAGTAGTGTGTGTGTGTGTGTGTGTGTGTGTGTGTGTGTGTGTGTGTGTGTGTGTGTGTACCTGCTCCATAACGTCCAGTTGCGAGTGTTCCGTCTCGAAGAGCTTGATGAGGAGCTGAAGCACCTGAGGATGGAGGAGCTGGTGGCACGCACTGATCTGCACACACACACACACACACACACACACACACACACACACACAATTAACCTGAGGATGCAGGAACGGATACCTTGTATAACAGAGCCAAATTTTGGTT
>NC_085870.1:47702596-47728627 GCF_034702125.1 Engraulis encrasicolus | reverse complement strand
TAGATTGAAATCCGAATCGGTCGGGTCCCAAAGTGTCTGATTTCACATGAAATGACCCTAAGGAGAGCTGGATGTATTGAAATCAGTTGAAAAACCTTTTGTATCAATTTTTTTTTGGGTTTGGTGAATTTTGGCCATAGATGTATGCCTACTCGACTACTGTTTGTATGTGGGCGTGTGGGCGTGCACGTATCTTGAGCTTCGTTCAGGTCATGACGTGATGCAGCTAACATTTTGATAAACTAAAATATTATTCAGCACCACTACACGGTATTCTACATCACCACACGGTATGGGAAAAGTAAATAATGCATTATGCCAATGATATTTCCAAGTTAACACAACAATGCCTCGGCCATTCAGCCGGCAGCAATAACTTTTACAGACACACATTGAAATATTTGCCACTACACTCATGCTCGGATGACAGTAGACTTTCCTCAAAAAATAAAATGTGCCTAGTCTAGCCTTCGCTCTTCTGATCTTTACTGGTCTTCTCATACTGCTTGAACACAACAGGAGTGATGCGCTCCGAAGCAAACAGAAATGGATAAAAAGAAAAAAAAAATCACTCTTCGTACACCCACCGCCCCGCCGTCCCAGTCTCCCTGTGGTCCATAGTACTCCTCTTCCATGTCCCACCACCGAACTATTTACGCCAAATAATGTTTGGCCAAATATTGTGTTACTGTTTTTCTAAACAAACACGGTACGTTTCCACTTTTTCGAAAAGATCTTTGTCGCACACATTCTACGTCATCGACAACCAATCTCAGGTTTGTTATAGTCCGCCATCTAGTGGGGTGGAAGGAACACTCGGTCGGACAGCGCAAAGTGTGATCGTTTTCTGCCAGTGTGTGCGCGCTTGTGTGTGTGTGTGTGTGCGTGCGTGCGTGCAGAAAAAAAAGAAATGGGCTGCAGGATGACCGTCTGCGGGTAAAAAAAAGGGTTTTATGACGATTTATGGCCATAGAAATCAACAGAATTTCATTGCAATTGGGCGGGATTTAGTGCTTCCAGGTGGGTTTTGAGCATTTTTGGCCGGGAAAGCATCAGTCTCACCTCATCCCCCTCTTGACTACAGTAGGCCTACACCTTGTTTTTTCAAAGTCTTCCTGCATAGTTAAAACTAATGGCTAACTAGTCTCACTCCTACTTCTAATGTGGACATACCGGGCTTCAGCGTAGTTAGACTGGACAGAGACAATGCACTCTCAGGGGAAAAGAAAGGAGGTGGACTGATCATGTACCTGTAGGCCTACATCAATAAGTTTTGTCATCCCGGACATGTAACGGTGAAGGAAACGGTGTGTAGTAAAGATGTGGAGCTACTGGCCGTCAGTTTACGTCCTTACTACACTCCACACTGTATAATAATCTGTGTCTATGTCCCTCCGACAGCGGTGTAGTCTACTTTTTTGAAGAGGGTATACTGTATATTCGATCATTTTTTGAAGTGGGTTTACTCTATATATTTATGCTATGGATCAATCCATTTGAAGTGGGTAAAAGTAATAAAATTTAGAAGTGGGTATACTCCGTAGGCCTATACCTGCGTTCAACGTAGACTACACCACTGCCCTCCGAGAGCGGTGCCGGACACTGCCTGTGACGTCATTCACGCAACTGTTGTGAGGCTACAAACGCAGCATACAGAAGTGGAGCCAAGATGGCGTCAGTGGAGGAAGGCGTGTTCGTTTGAGCTCGTCAAGGGAAGTGGTTATAACAACTTTATAACAACTAATATTGATGCAAGCCATTTTTTTTATTTCGTGTTAGACTACGATTTTTCCAATAACTGAACTTTATGGGAAAGAAATTGAAGAGTAAAAAGGTAAAGACGAAGATACCGAAGATGGCAGCGGACAATGCTATCCATGCTGGTGAGCAAGACGACATGATATTCTTTGACGACTCCGATTCAAAAATAACCGAAGACATTGCACTAATTCCCTTGCCGGATACCCCAATGAAGCCGGTGTCCAAAAAATCTAAAAGAGAAGAATCACACAGTGTTAACGAGGACATTTTAGCTGCGATAAGCAAATTGTCCCTCAAGCATGATGCTACCTTCCAGAAGGTGTCAGTGATTGAAAAAACAACTCAGGCTACTTCAAAAGAACTGGACAAATTATCCACTACAGTGAAGCAACTCGTTGCCGAGGTTGGTGAAAACAAAAAGGAGCTTTCCCGTCTGCAGAATGAAGTGCACATGCTGCAAAAAGACAACACCGCTTTGAAAAAAGCTTTGATCGAAACGCAACGCTACGGCTGGAGATCCTTTCTGAAACTCCATGGTTTGAAAGAACAAGCTGGAGAAGATGTCAGACGGAGAGTCATCGAGGTTCTACAGCAAGCGGCAACCTTTCTTCCTGCTGACGACCTCAACGCGGGTGTGGATGTGGTACACCGCCTCGGGCCGCCACCAACGGATGCGAAATGCCGCTCAATTATCATCCGCTTCTCATTCAGAAGGGTGAGAGACGCGATCTGGCAAGCGTCGAAGAAGTGCAAGTTTCTTCAGAATAACGAACTGTCAATCACGGAGCCTGTCCCACCAGAAGATAGAGCGGCACGAGAGAAGTTGTGGCCTTTAGTCCAGAAGGCAAGAAGTCAAGGCAAGAAGGCGTCTTTCAAAGACTCTCATGCTCTCATCGACGGTAAAAAATATGACTATACAGAGGTCACTGTGGATTGAATGGCTTAGGCCAATCCATTTCTAGCTATCCAAAATAACTGTAAACATGCCAATTCTTCCTTTGCTTTTATTTATCTTCAGAGATGATAGACTCTCAATTTACTCCTGCCTTTTTAAGTTGTATGGTAGGTTAGACCTACTCTAATTTATATTTCCCAGTAGACCTAGGCCTATTAGTAACATCTGGGGCATTTTTTCTCTCTTTTGCAGATATTAGCCCATACCAAAAAATACAAAATTCCTTTGTTTTTCAATAAGCAAACACAAAATAAGCAATCAGTCCGATTTCAATAGGGCCTAAGTTTAATAGGCTATCTGATGATGCTTATTGTGCATCAGAATATGTTAAAGTTGTTATCCACCTCCTTTTGTAGGTGAGTTTTTGTGCAAGTTCTTGCATATCAGTGTTTATTAAGTTTGTTTTCATGGTTGAATCTTTGTGTTGTGTGTCTTTAAATGTTAGAGGAATACGAGAAAATGTGAAAAGAAAGGCTTTATTTTTATTTTGCAAGAGAAGTGAAGCAGATTTTGTTTTGTTACAAGAAACACACTCACTTGAAGAAGATGGTAAATTTTGGAAATTACAATGGGGGAACAAGACTTACTATTCTCATGGTAGCAGCCACTCTGCAGGTGTTGCTATACTCATACACAGATTTAAAGGAGAGGTTTTGGAAATGATGCATTCCTTAGAAGGTAGATGGGTCTTAATTGTTGCCAAATACGACAAGAAAACCTTTATTATCGGTAATATCTATGGATATAATTCTAGTCAACTTAACAAAATTCTTTTTGCTGAGATCTCCAGTAAAATTAAATCACTCAATGACAAATATAAAGACTCAATAATAATTCTGGGTGGAGATTACAATGAATGTATGGACAGTTCAATTGATAGATTTCCTCCCAAGTTGAATCAAAGTTCCTATTTAAATAACTTAATATTGTCCTTAACTTCTGATCTATCTTTAACTGATACTTGGCGTTTCTTTAACCCAGATTTAGTTGATTTCACTTGGTCCAACAATACTATGACATTGAAATCAAGAATTGATTTTTTTTAGTCTCACAGTCTGCTTTGTCTTTAGTTATAGATACCACCCACTCTGCTGCACCTTTAACAGATCACAAACTCATAACTCTCAAGATTGGTGACCTACATTCTAAACCAGCAATAAGAGGATACTGGAAATTTAATAATTCCTTATTATCTGATGAGGAATTCAATGACTCTATTAAAACACTCATCAAAGAGCTATTTGCTGATTGTAATGATGGATACAAACAAAAATGGGAATTTTTTAAATACAAAACTAGACTCATTGCCTCAAAACGATGTAAACTAATTAAGGCCAGTAGGAATCAGTTAGAAACTGAATTATTGCAACGCTTAAATTTATTATCCAAAGAAGATAATACAGAAGAAGAAAAGTTAGAAATAAAAAAAATCAGTCTGCAACTGGATGATCTTTATTTGAATCTAGCAAGAGGTGCCTTTGTGCGGTCTAGAGCCAAGTGGCTGGAAGAGGGAGAGAAAAACTCTACTTACTTTTTTGCTTTGGAGAAAAGGAATGGTCAAAGGAAAATGCTAAACTGTCTTAACATTAATGGTAAAATCTGTAATGATGCCACTAAAATTTCAAACCATGTTTATAATTTCTATAAAGAATTATACACTTCCAATTTTAATGGCTGTACAGCAGAGGTGTTCATCAAAAAAATTGAGAGATACATTCCAACCATAGATGACTCTTATATGTCATTCTGTGACTCTGACATAACGAAAACAGAGATAAGGAAAGCACTCTTTTCTATGAAGAAAGGTAAAGCCCCTGGTATAGATGGTTTATCTATAGAATTCTATGTTCATTTTTGGGAATACATTGAGAACCCATTATTCTATATGTTCACAGAATGTATTGAACAAAAACATATGACGTCAACTATGAAGCAAGGAGTTATTTCTCTAATTCCTAAACCAGGGAAAGATGTGCATTCCATTGAAAATTGGCGCCCGATATCTCTGTTAACAATCGACTATAAAATTTTAGCACTGGTCTTTGCAAAAAGGTTCAAAACTGGCCTTGATGGTATCATATCAGAGACACAATCTGGATTTATGAAAAACCGCCACATTACAAACAATATAAGATTGGTACTTGATCTTTTAGATTACTCAGATGAGGTACATTCTGAAGCTCTCATGCTACTGCTAGACTTTTACAAGGCCTTTGACTCCATTGAGCATCAGTTTATTTTTCAATCTCTCAAGCTATTTGGATTTGGTCAACCCTTTATTAATATTATACAGACGCTTTATTATGACATAAACAGCTCTGCAATAGTTAACCACAGCACTACTCATAGATTTAATGTTGAGCGTGGAATAAGGCAAGGATGTCCTCTTTCCCCATTTTTATTTCTGCTAGTGACAGAGCTTCTTGCTTTAAGTATACTTAATGATTCTGATTTAAAGGGCCTAACCATTTTTGAAAGGGAAATTAAAATATCACAATTGGCAGATGACACAATTTTGTTTTTGCAAGATAAATTACAACTTCCTCATGCGCTGGCTCTTGTGGAACAGTTTTCTGATGCTTCAGGCCTGAAGTTGAATGTTTCAAAATGTGAAATATTACCCCTACAGGTCTGCAATGATACAGTATTGTATAACATCCCAGTAAAACAAACAGTTAAATATTTAGGTATACAAATAACTAAGGATACCAAGATAAGAGAGGATTTAAATTTTGCAGGGAAAATAATAAAAGCCAAGAACATATTTAATTCCTGGTTACAACGTGATCTTAGTATATATGGTAGAGTGTTGCTTTCTAAAGCAGATGGTCTTTCTCATTTTGTTTATCCCTCTCTTTCCTTATTTCTGAAAGACAAAACAATAAAACAGATCAACAAATTATTTCTGGATTTCATTTGGAGAAATAAAACTCATAAGTTAAAGAAGGAAGTGTTGGCAGATTGTAAAGCTAATGGAGGTCTAGATGTTTTGGACTTCTCCAACACAATTAGCTCCTTCAGGACTGGATGGATTCGGAGATGCCTTTTACAACCCAACTCACTCTGGTTCTTTATCCCTAATCACATATTCAATAAATTAGGTGGTCTTTCTTTTATTCTTAAGTGCAACTTTTCCCCTTCTAAGCTACCTCTTAAACTTTCTAATTTCCATAAGCAATGCCTACTTGCTTGGAGAATGTGCTTTGTCCATAACTTCTCCCCCCATAAAGTATTTATATGGAACAACTCTGATATCACTGTAAGAAGCAAAACCTTATTTTACCCTAATTGGTTTGAACATGGCATTTATGATATTTTCTCTCTATTTGATGATTCAGGTACTTTCTTGACGTATGAACAGTTTTCTGTCACGCTTTCTTTTTCCTATACCCTTTCGTCAATTTCAAACAGTTATAAAGGCAATCCCTCAAGGGTTAGCGCTTCTAATTAGAAGTCACCTATCATATAATTTACCCAATTGGGCGCCGGGCGCCTCAGAAATCATATTAAACGGCATTAACATAACTGATAAAAAATGTGACAACAAACATATACGTAAATCGCTTCAACAAAGGGACAGAATCACTCCTAGAGGGAATTCTTTTGGAATCCTTTAGTTCAAGACATCATTTGGAAGAAGGCTTGGTTACTACCTCACAAATATTGCATTACGAATAAAATAAAGGAAACTCATTTCAAAATTCTCCATAAGATTTACCCCACAAATGTATTTATTTCCAAATACACAGACTTAAGTTCAAATTGCTCTTTTTGTAATAATGTTGATGAAACCCTTGTACATTTATTTTTTGACTGTAACATAGTGAAACGCTTTCTTGCAGACCTTAGTTTTTATCTTTTTTCACAGCAAGACCTTTATGTTTTCAGTCTTAAAGACATTTTCTTTTACTATGAAAACTCAAATGACCCTTCTTTTGAATTTTTAGTGAATTTCTTCCTTTTACATGCCAAGTTTTTTATTCATAAACAAAAGTGGAAAAAAATGCAACCCTTCTTTATAGTTTTCATTTTAGAAATGTCTTCTCTTCTCAACTCTCTGAAGCTTGTCAACAATAAGAAAAATTACAGACTTTTGAATATTCTTTAATTTATTCCTCTTGTTTGTTTATTGTCTATTTTATTATTTTTTTGTTTCTAATTAGACTTGTGTAATGTAACCTAATCCAAATTGTTCATATTTACTATGTTTACTTGACCTTGTGTGCCTTATTGTTATGTCATGTCTTTGTCATCCTCTTTATTGCAATAAAAAAAAAATAAGAAAAAAAAAAAAAACGCAGCATACAGAGGCTTTCTTCGCCATCACGGGGGATTTTAACCACGTCACCCTTAACTCCACCCTCACCAACTTTCATCAGTTTGTTGATTGTGCAACAAGAAAAAATAAAACCATTGACCTCCTGTATGCAAACGTGAAGGATGCTGCATATAGTGCCCCCATTCCTCCACTGGGTTTCTCTGACCACAATTTGATCCATCTACAGCCTCTGTACATCCCAAAAGTACAAAGGCTCCCAGTTAGCACACACACTTTCAGAGAATGGTCACCAGAAACTGAGGAGGCACTAAGGCACTAAGGGACTGCTTCGAAACCACTGACTGGAGTCTACTGCAGGGCAGTGATGACCTGGAGGAGGCCACAGCATGTAGGCCTACTGACTACATAGACTTCTGCATGGACATTGTTGTACCAACAAAGACTATTCGCTGCTACCCCAACAACAAACCCTGGGTAACCAGAGATGTCAAGCAACTCCTCAATAAGAAAAAGAAGCTTTTTAAGGAAAGCAACTTGACAGAGCTGAGGAGTGTGCAGCGTGCACTCAAAAGCAGAATGAAGGAGGCCAAGGTGGCATATGGGAAGAAGGTGGAAATGAAAATGAAGGACAATGCTAAAGAGGCATGGCAGGGGATAAAAAAGATCACTGGATGTGGAAAGAAGAGAGGTATGACAGAAGGCGATCTGTCAATGTGCAATGATTTAAACCATTTTTAAAACCGATTTGGAAACCCTGACACAGGGCAGCATTTCCCTTGTCACCTCTATCCCTACACCCCCAGCCCACACTTGACAACCACTCTTCAGCAGGCTCCCATCTCTCCCACTCACAACCCCTCACTCCCGTTACTACTTCACCCTGCTTCACGAACAGGGACACTTAATCCCCACACCCTCCTACTCTGCCTTTGGTCACCACTCCCACCATCATCAACACTGCAGCAGTACCTCCACCAATGGACACAGCAGGCTCACAAATCCCCACTACCTCTATCCCCTAAACTTGCCCACCACTCACCCCTCCCTCATTCCACCCTAACCTCAACCAGGCACACCCACAGCCGGCAATCACCACTGATCAAGTTAGAGGGGCACTGAAAAGACTTAAGTCCAAGGCAGCCGGTCCTGATGGCATCTGTGCAAGACTGCTAAAGACATGTGCTGAGGAATTAGCTGAGCCTCTTCATCACCTTTTTTTTTTAAATATATATTTTTTATTTTTTGTTATACACAGAACAAAGCACATATTGACAAACATTTATCAGAGTCCTTGAAATGGTATTACAATACAGTGCATAGGAGGCGTTCGGGTCTTGCAATACAGGAGTCAGTCTTCTCCTCTTATGTAGGACAATAGAGGATCCCAAATCTTGTGATAGTACTTCATTTTGTCCATGTTGTGATACCTGATCTTCTCCAGGCTCAACACATTCCCCATTTCCCTTAGCCACATTTCGTAGCTTGGTGCAAAGTCACTTTTCCACATCTGCAAGATCATTTTCTTTGCCACAACCATTCCTAAAGACACAGCTTGAGCCTCAAATGTATTAGCCAAAAGAAGAGCCCCTGTCCCTCCCAAGATGGCAACCAGTGGGTCTGGTTTAAATGTCTTCTTGAAGGCTTTAGAAAAGCATTGAAAAATATCATACCAGTAAGGTGACAACTTAATGCAAGACCAGAGAGTATGGGCAAGTGTCCCATCAGTAATTTTACATCTGTTACAAAGTGGTGATGTTGATGGGTCAAACTTGTGAATTTTGGTTTTACAATAATACAAACGATGCAATGTCTTGAATTGTATCAGGTTATGTCTAACATTAACTGAGCAATCATTTATATTTTCTAAGCATTGTTCCCAAAACACTTCTCCTATCTCTTCATTTAACTCAGTAGCCCATGCTTGTCTATGGGCAGATGAATCCCTGGGAGTCATCTCTAGTAGGGAGTGATAGAAATATGAGACTGCCCTTTTGTCAAGGGGGTTGAATCTGTTTATCATGTTTAGGGTTTCATGGCAGGGTTTGATGTTGAAACTGGGAATGTGTTTCTTTGTGAATTCACGTATTTGAAAGTATCTAAAGAGATTACACGCTGGATGTATACAAGCTTTGAAGCTGAGCAAAAGAGGCAAAAATGCCATATACAATGAGTTCAAGTCACTTAGTCCCTTCTCAAGCCATGTTGCAAATACTGCATCCGTCTTGCCAGGGGTGAATGCATGGTTATTGCATATTGGGCTGTCTAAATAAGTGCTGGGTGTTCATCACCTTTTTAATAGGAGTCTACAAGAAGGCAAGGTCCCTATCTTGTGGAAAACTTCATGCCTGGTACCTGTTCCAAAAAAACCCACCCCAAAGAACTTAATGATTACAGACCAGTTGCCCTCACATCACACCTAATGAAAACTTTTGAATGAGTGCTGCTGCGTAACTTTCTCAAACCCCAGGTACGCCACACACTGGATCCTCTGCAGTTCGCCTACCAAGAGAACGTGGGAGTGGAGGATGCTATCCTGCATCTTCTTCACAGGGTACACGCTCACTTGGATAAGGGTGGCTGTGCTGTGAGAATCATGTTTTTTTACTTCTCCAGCGCATTTAACACCATACAACCACTGCTGCTGAGAGATAAATTGGTGCGGATTGGAGTGCAACCTGGCCTGGTAACCTGGATCACTGATTACCTCACAGAGCGGCCCCAGTTTGTAAGGATGGGTGACATTACATCTGAGACAGTGATTAGCAGCACAGGAGCGCCACAAGGAACGGTGCTCTCCCCGGTCTTGTTCACCCTATATACAACTGACTTCAGCTACAATTCTGGGACATGCCACATGCATAAGTTCTCAGACGACACCGCAATTGTGGGGTGTATAAGAGACGGCCAGGAAGAGGAGTATAGGGGACTGGTGGATGACTTTGTAGGATGGTGCAAAAATAATCAGCTGCCCCTGAACACCACCAAAACCAAGGAAATGGTGATTGATTTCAGGCGCTCCACCCCACCCTTGGTGCCTGTTTCTATTGGGGGAGAGAATGTGGAGACTGTACTTACAAGTACTTAGGAGTGCACAATAGGAAAAGTTGGAGGGCTACGGCGTTTTTGGTTGGTAGTCCGAAGGTGCTCTTTGGTCAAAAAATAGGATGCAAAAGAAACGAAGTATCCAAGGCACTCTTCCCAAAAAAAGTTAAAATAGCTTTTTTAAATGGCTAAATCATTGTAGAAAAGTTAAAAACGCCAACATGTTTCGGCCAAGGAGTGGCCTTCATCAGGGCAGAGTCAATACTGAAGCGTCACTGGCGCAGGTAACAAAAGAAAAGTTTGACAGGGGTTTGACGGGTGATTGACAGGTAGGCGGAAATTGGTCATGACGCACCGCCTCCTCGTCGTCCTAAAAACACACACAACTAGGAGAAAAGAAGTGAAAGAATGAAAATGAAACAAAATAATCCATACAGTAGCCTATTCATGAAACAGTATACTTAGGAGTGCACCTCGACAATAAACTGGACTGGTCCACAAATTCAGATGCACTTTACAGGAAAGGCCAAAGCAGGCTCTATATCCTCAGAAGGCTGAGGTCCTTTAATGTCTCCTGCCAACTTCTGCTTATGTTCTACCAGTCTGTCATGGCCGGCGTGCTCTTCTATGCTGTGACTTGCTGGGGTGGAAGCATTAGGAAGAGAGATGACAGACTGGTGAGGAAGGCAGGGTCAGTGGTGGGCATGGAGCTGGAGACTCACCTCAACAGTTGAGAGCAGAGCCCTGAACAGACTGGACTGTATTATGGATAATCAGCTACACCCCCTTCACACCACCTTCAGTAACCAGCTGAGTCCGTTCAGCCACAGACTCCTTGCTCTCACTTGCAGGACAGACAGGCTAAGGAGGTCCTTTGTCCCATGGGCCATTCAACTGTTTAACAGTATACAGAAGGACACTAAGAAGGACATCATTATTGGGGATCGGACTGCCTGAGATGCCAGAGCTGGCCCAGATCGGGAAACCTCTTGGCGTGTGTGTGTGTGTGTGTGTGTGTGTGTGTGTGTGTGTGTGTCTGTGTGTTTATTTATGTAGCTACTTGACACCTGAATTTCCCCCTGGGGATCAATAAAGTTTCTCTACTCTACTCTACTCTAAAAGTTAAAAACTGAAATGTCAAAAATCACCCTAACTTCCCGCTTCCTGCAATCGCCTCAGATCACACAACCATTTTCAATAAATAGTGAACAGGCCCGCCGTCTACCCCATCTGCAGTAAGAGGCTACTTAGGCCTACCATAGCACGTCTCTGCTACGACAACACCGGGCCTTAAAGTGATACTGTCCCATTTTTGGAAATAAGCTTATATTAAACCTCCCCTTGAGTTAAATAGTTCAGTTTTACCTTTCTCCTGTACTTTCAACCGTTCTCTGAGTATGGCAGTGCAAATTTTACCTCCATGCCAACAGTTAACATTGAGTCCTATGAGACCAGCTGACGGCTAACTGGTCTCATAGGACTCAATGTTAACTGCTAGCTTGGAGGTATAATTTGCACTGCCGTATCCAGAAAACAGTTGAAAGTATAGAAGAATGGTAAAACCCTATTTAACTCTAGGGGACATGTAAAATAAGCTTATTTCCAAAAATGGGACAGTATCACTTTAAGCACTGCGACTTGGAGCGTGTTCCATTCTCCACCCTCTGCACTGTGTACTGTGATACAGTGCACTTTCCACCCTCAACTTAACGGCTAAATTTGAGGGTGAAGTGCAGGTCCAATTCACGTTCTGTCTGATACACTTCACGGAAATGACGGTTGTCGCGTGTCATCAGAGTTTACCAACCGCCAATATACAATTCATCACGGAAGACACTGTTCCTTATGTTGACAATTTTTAAAAGTTACCCCTTTCACTTATACACATGGCTATTGTCTTTGGAATCAAAGCTATGCTGTCATCACAGAGATTCGGCAGTTTGACCAATCTGACACTCAACCAGAGAGGAAACTACGTAACAAACATGGCGGCCGTTGAGTGCGAAAAGTGTACATAACTGCACACTTCAAAAAATGGCCGGTTTGAGGGCGTTATCCGGGTAGTTTACAGTACACTTCACCGCCGCGATTAGAAATGGAACCGCCCTGCGTACCCAAACACAGTGCGGGAAGGGCGGAAAGTACGAAGATTGGAACACCCTCTTGGTCATTGCCATTCTGATAACAACAAATGGGTGGTTGACGTTTAAGGGCGTAACGCAAAAAAAAAAAATGTTTTTCAAATTCCTGAAAAAAATGATGGATAAAAATTGGAAAAAATAGAAAAAAATAAAGCACTTAGTGGTCTGTGGAATTTCACCTTATTTTTGCCATTTTTGGGAAAATGTGTCCTGCATCAACACATTGCATAGGCATGTCACACCGCAGGAAAATGGAGTCACACCACAGGGAATTCACTGCATTATGGCCATTTTAATCCTTTTGTATACATGACTGACATCTGAGCTGCTAACTTGATAATGACATTGTGTTTAATCTTAATATGTGTTTTCATTTATAAAAAAACTTTTTTTCCTTCTATAAGAGCAGTCACACCACAGGAAACCATAAAATGAACCTAAGCATTGCGTGACAGAAACATTGCAATATGAAGACATATTAAGAGGTTAAGAGTCACCTTAAACTTCCACAGCACTCTCCAATAACTGAGGTACTGACTGGTTAGGAGCCAGTCTTTAAGACCCTTGTAGTTGGCCTTGCAGCTGCCCATTCACAAACATTGACATACATGTCACCCCACAGGACGCAATTTGTGTTACGAAATTGAAGCTGTAGTTAATATTACTGTCTTGAGTTTTTTTCACATTCACATATCTTAATATTAAGTTAATATTTATGCAATCATGCCAAATGCTTCATACATTATTCAAAATGTTGTTGGTTAATTTATTAGGCCTACATATCTACACAATACATATGCAAATTATTAATTATTTTATTTTTTTAATTTATAAACTATTTTTATTTTATTTATCATTATTATTTTTGGGTTTCGCGCGCTATGCAATTAATCACGATTAGTCACAGAAAGTCATTGAGTTAATGCGATTAAAGATTTTCATGTTTGCCCACCCCTAATTTATATATATATTATATTCCAGGTTTCATTAATGTTACAGTCACACCGCAGGATATTTGACATATAAACCGTAACATAAATCTTAACAAAAATGTTTCTTCTCATCTAAGACTAATATGAAACATAATGTACCACATCTTCTTTCATTGACATTTGTTTTTTAAAGGAAAAATAACAGTTTTGTAGGTTTTTAACCAATGTTACGAAAAAACAAGGCGTCCCGTCTCCCACCCAAATATATATTAGCTCTGTGTTTTAACGGGATAAACAAAATTAATACGGATCGGGTGAGTCTAAAAAGCAATAATTGCCAAGACCAGTGTCCAAGACAAGTCTGAGTCCAACTAACATGTCACCCACTCCCTTCCTCCCTCTGAAGAGCCCTTGAGTACTTAACCCCTCATTGCTCCAAGAACTGTAAACAACACCCTGCCCTGTAACCAATACCCTACTCAGCGAAGTGTACTGTAATGTATTGAATACCAAAACGATTGGGAAATGACCTCGGGGTGGAATCGAGCATGGGTCCCTGGCATAACAATACAGTGCCTTAGCCAATCGAGCAACAGTCAAAACCGACATGGATAGACTTGTGGTAAAATCACACAACTCGCCTATTTACTCTCTTTCTCCTGTCTTTGTCTCTGTCTCTCTCTCTTCATTGGTTGAAAAGGTTTTGGCGGGAGGAAGAGGAGGATGTAACATCCTTTTCAGACTCGACGTGGCATTTCAGTCGTGTGCTTCTGCTGTCTGGTGAGTTTCTGCTCTCTTGGGTAAGTCATAAATGGGTTATTTACTTTTGGGGTGGGCTGGAGATTGTTCAGTGTTGGCAAGGGTGCTGGAATGACCAAAGTTCATGTGCTTAAAGTAGAGTAGAGTAGAGTAGAGTAGAGTAGAGTAGAGTAACATTTATTAATCTCAAAGGAAATTTAGGTGTCTAGTAGCATACATACAAAAATAAATAAATAGATTATTTCACATTAAACATTCAGATATAAAAAAGTCTCTCATTGCAATAGTTGTTACTGATTGTTGAAGGAGGGATGGGAGGGGGATGGAAGGGGGGCATGGCGGGGGGTTGGGATTTATGCGGTCCAGTCACCAATAACAGTCTCTTTCATTGTGTTCTTCTGAGTTATTGAGTTAAATAGCTGGATGGCCCTGGGGACAAAGGACTTCAGCAGCCTGTCAGTCTTGCAGGGAATGGCGAAGAATCTGTGGCTGAACAGACTTCGCTGGTTGGCAAAGACTGAGTGCAAGGGGTGATGGTCATTCAGGGGAAATCCGGTGTAAAATGTTGAGTCTGTAGAGTCGTGGGGTTGTTGACATGTGGACAGTCAGTAACTATTAAACTGGCTCTATCTGGCGCAGGCTATATCCGGCTGTTGCGCAGCCTGTAAGAATGGTAGTTCTAATAATAAACTGTGGGCTACCAAAGTTCTCTATGCCTACATGTTAACAACCCTGCGACTCTACAGAATGAAGTTTTGGGAAACTTTGAGCATCGTAAAAGGGTGGAAAGTACAGATTTATAACGATGGCTAAATCTATGCCCTGGTGAACCACAGCAATGTTAGCATCGGCTAACTAGTGCTGGATTTCTCAATGCAAGGCACGAATGGAGTTCAGGTATGTGCCCAGACTTAGCCCTCAGCATCATGTTTTAACACCATTTAAGCCATTTTACACCGGATTCCCCTTTAAGGGGGATTGCAGCCGTGACCTAATGGATAAGGTGCTGCTTACACGTTGTATACTATGCGGATATTTTTAGCCCTCCTGTTTGGGTCTCTGCACAGACGTTCCGGCAAAGAGTGCAGCACTACCAGAGATATTCTATAGAGATATGCCAACATAATAGGTTTCTATGGGCACCTAACGCGACCAGGTTCCGGTCTGCCTAAAGGGGCGTGTCACAATGCTCCTACAATGAATAGAACAGTCCTTAGGTCTGCCTAGGTCTGCCTAAAGGGGGCCATAATAGAACCAGGAAACAATGGGCCAATGGAACCTCTCTCTCTCTACTCTCTCTGGCACTACTCTACCAACATTCGATTCACTGTTTTCAATACAACTCTGCACAGCAGCAACGTTGTCCTTGAATGTCCGCTGCCGATTAGGGGAGAGTTCCATTTTAGTTAGAGTCGGCCATCTTTTATCCAAGCTCTGCTGTGATGAAATCGACCCCTGTTTATGGCACGTCTGCACCAGTGTGTGGGCGGTAGGCTAATCCTAATTGTTGGAACCAATAGCGCTCTGCAGTGCTGTCAGAACCAGTGTACGGACTGGAGGCCTTCACCCTCGCATTTTTAAACACTGGTGATCCTTGGGGTCAATTTGACCCCAGCCACAATAGTAAATGTGTCACAAATCATTAGAAACCAAAACATTTTGACACGTTTATGCTTTCTAATTTTTTACACAGGAGCCTTATCTTGCTTGGCAGAAGCAGCTGATGTGGGGAAGACTACCCGTCCTGTGACATAAACAGCATGTCAGACAGGTTACCAGGTAATTAATTACGGTTACGTGGCGCTATTCCGACATGTCGCTATTCCGACATTGATGTCTATTGTCGGAATACCGGCGCGAGTTATGCAATTTCTTTGGTTTGTGCTACGTTGCTCAGCTTTTACTAAGTTTAGGGAGAGTGCATACAGTTACCCTAACCCTAACCCTAACCCTGACCCTAACCCTAACCCTAACCTTACGGTATGTCGGCTGTCGGAATAGCGGTATGTCGGAATAGCGGTATGTCGGAATAGCGATTGCCCCCCATTAATTACTACAGAAAATTAAGAAACAAGTGCATGGAAAGATAATTAAAGAAGGATAATGGCCAAACTTTTCCTTTTATTTATGTATGTGTGTGTGTGTGTGTGTGTGTGTGTGTGTGTGTGTGTGTGTGTGTGTGTGTGTGTGTGTGTGTGTGTCAAGCAAACAATCCTTTCAGGATTGTAAACAGAGCTTTAATTCAAGGCAACACGGCTAAAGGAGGCATTTCTAACAACATCTCAGGTATGAACAGTTAAAAAAAGAATAATTCATATCAGTCGACAATTTTCATACTCCATTTGGTATGGCCAAAGGGTAACAACAAAACCTTAAATATTTTTTCCAGTTACTTCCAGTCAAGCAATACCGGTTTTGAACGAAGCGCAAATTGAACATAACAAGGGCATCGAAGGAAATATTTCAAACAACATAGAAGGTAAGATGGAAATAATAATGGGGAATTAAAAGGGAGAAGTATGTCATCCCCCTGCGCTTCATGTATGTGTTGAGTAGGTCTATACTAAATTATGTCCATGTGTCAATTCAAGGAACTGCTCATGTTGAAAACGGGCCAAGAATTCTACAAAATGAAGTGGACGGTGTTGTAACCAACAATATAACAGACTGATACTGTAAGTGCTATGAGATATTTACACATTCTTAGGACATCTACATTAAATTAACAATGTACTTCAATGGATTGTTTTTAGCCTAATAATGTCCTTACAATGGAAATCATATTAAAGAAATAATCAGGCATTACAATTCTGTCATCCCGTTTTACACTATTGAAATGGTTATAATAAACTTGCATTTGAACTTGATCCTGGCAAAACACAAGCTCCTTGACAGAGGTAAAAGGACAGAGGCCTTAGTAGATTAGGCCTGTAGATTACAATGTTTAATTGTCCATTGCTGTGTTTACAGTAGTCTGCATCAACAGAACGAATGGCAGGCAGGGAAAATAAAGGTACGCAATGTGTGTGTGTGTGTGTGTGTGTGTGTGTGTGTGTGTGTGTGTGTGTGTGTGTGTGTGTGTGTGTGTGCGCGCACGCACGTTTAAGCCATCTTTTATTGAATCTTATATTGAAATCAGTGGGAAATTGAGGAATTAGAAAGATAAAGATTGCTAGGCTTATTTGTATATACAATTTTAAAACTGTTTTTCAAAATGTTGTTCCTATCTCTTTCAGCATATACGTGTAATATATCAGCATCTGGGGGTTCGACTGTTCATCGGCCTACTCTTCTTGACAACCGGGAGCGAGGAGATATTCAATGCCCAGTGAAAACGAATAAACCACAAACCACAGGCAGCAAAGGCAGAGGTCAAGCCAGCCCTCACACAACCTCTAGCACTGATGGGGTAAGTCTCCTGTGAAGTGTCTGGAGCAGGGATGTCAAACTTGGGCCCTGGGGCCAAATCTGGCCCGCAGAGTCATTTTATTTGGTCCGCAAGATCATTTCATATGTGTATAACAGTTGGCCCACATGCACAATTAATATATAGCATAATAAGACTGGAACATAACATTTGGTGTGCCACAGGGATATGAGTGGGCACATGCCAGTGATACAGCTCACACTCATGCAACAGAGTATCTGCAGACATATTTGAACTATGATGGGAATCTGTTTAGGTTAGTTAGGTTAGGTTTCTTTATTAGTCTCCACGAAGGAGAAATTTGCTTTGGAGACAGGGAGGTTGCAGCATCATAAGGAACACATAGAACACATAGGACACATGACACCAACACAGAAAAACAAACAACAGAAAAACAAACAACAGAAAAACAATAGAAGAAAAACAGTGTAGGCCTACATGCTCAGAAGCACTGGATGTCCTAACCCACTGCCCCTGACCCATCCAGACCATAACCCCCCCCCCCCCCCCACACACACACACACACACACAATGTGTTTGTGAAATTCAAGTAAGAGATTAAGTGTGTGTGAGCAATTTTAGGCCTTTGTAAATATTGAGTTTGGACCGCGACTACCTTCGAGATTTGTATTGAGTTTGACACCCCTGGTCTAGAGAGTATCTGTGTATTGGAGTATATTATTATGTGAAGTACGTTTGTATATAAGTATCTGTGAAATATTTGAGTATCTATGTGTAGTATCTCTGTGGTGTCTATCCTGATTCCTTTGAACACTTGCAGAGGGGCGTTGCTGTGCCACTACATGTGCATTTCTGTACAGTAATTATATGTAGGCCTACTCTCTTGGTAACAACAGCATAACAGAGAGTATCTAACAGGTACCTGTCATGGTATCTAACTGGTAAAAAGGGGATATTTAAAAGGTAAATAATATGTAATGGACATATCTCAAGAATTACTATGAAACTGTGTATTTTCTGGGTAACAACAGGGCAACAGAGAGAAGTTAGGCTACCTATCAGATACGTATGGAATAGCGGACGACGAGGTGTCCCGATATCAAGGGAAATAATGGACGAGGCGGAGCGTTCTAAACAGCCCGACGGCGCAGCCGAAGGGCTGTTCGCTTCGCCAAGTCCATTTTCCCTTGATATCGGGACACCTCGGAGGCCGCTATTCCGCTTATCACCAGGTTACCAGCATTCAAGTATTAATTTCTTAATATGTTGATCTAAGGCTTCGTGAGAAAGTAGATTAACCACTGCGCTTGGTACGTTGCTATGGGCACCACTTCCTAATCTAGTGAGACGCGCCTCTATCGGAGGCATGCAAGGACGCGCGCAGAACGTGGGGTGACTTGACAACCAAATGCGATAGAATTGACGACTGGGTTTTTGACTTGACAACGAGATGCAATAGAATTAGTAACGGGGTCTTGACTAGACAACCAGATGCGATAGAACTAACGACGCGGTCTTGACTAGACAACCAGATGCGATAGAACTAGTAACGGCACTTCGCCAGAAAGTTAGAAAAGAAGCAACTTGGACGCCCGCACGCCCGCATGACATCATAGGTGTCCTGCTACCGGGGAATAAAGGACACCTGCTCAGCCAATCAGAAGACGTTCCGTCTGCTCACTGGGTGATAAAGTCTAACGCCTGCATGTTACCCTGTTGTTACCCAGAAAATACACAGAAATATCTTCATAACTACCCCCTTTTTTCACAACTACCCCCGTTGGATACCACGTAACGTAATGCCTCTCTGTTACCCCATTGTTACCCAGAAAATACACTGTAATTACGTATGGTAAGTGTACCGTAAAAAGAAAACGTTACTCAGTATTTGTGTAGTATCTATCCTGATTTCCTTTAACACTTGCAAAATGTCATCATTGTGGTATGGCATGTGCATTGACCTTTGACATTTATATCTGTATCTATATATTATCTGTGTAGTACCCATCTTGCAAATCTTGCATCCTCGTGGCGCTGCATGAGCATTGACCTTTGACCTTTGCGTAGCGTAATGGTGGAGTCATGCATGACCTAAAGGAGTCGTGTATTATAGCATAGCTGCCTAACTGTTGTATCTACTGATTGTCTCCTGCTCAGCTGGGCAATAACACAACTTGTAGAGAGAAAGGGGGAAGGACATTGTTGATGATAATGCTGATAGTTGATGATAAATGATCATTCTTTTTTTAAAATCTCATACAGAGTCAGACCACTAAAACAATGAAGGGACAAGGTATGTACTCTACTGACTGTAAGATGGTCATAGTAATAAAATCAAATGCCATGTTGATTTATAGACTAATTCTAGTGTTACTGATTTGTGTTTAAGGATACAACTCCAGAGTATCAGCAACTGATGGGGAATTTGTGAACCGTCCATTTATGTCGGGAAACCATGTGGGAGGTGGCATTCATTGCCCAATCACCATCACAGGTACAGTATACAGTAAGAATGCATTTTTTTGATAACTTAAAGGTACAGTGTGTAGGATTGTGTCCAGAGTAGGCATTGCAACTATGCTGTAATAAACCAATATTTACTCGTACAACCTAAGTACAAACAGTATGAGCAAAGTAAGTTTTACAGCTAAAATTTGTGAACAAGTAGCGTGCATTCTGGAAATAAACTACTAAAGATATTACATACTGAACTTTTAAGGCAAATTAAAAGTGCAAAGAATATTTAAAGTCTTCTTTGGTTGGTTGTTTCTGTTCCACACAGGGCAGGGGGAGGGCCAAAAGGTGAGACATGAGCCACAGATCTTCAACAACAAAGTGGGAGGTGAAATCAACATCGACATAAATGAGGGAACACTGGCTAATTGAGGAAGAACAAGTGTTCATCTGTAACGGAGGCCAACTAGCAGAGTGTGGCATGGAACGTTAGCAAACCTCCCTCCCGAAGCCTAAAAGACTATGGGTAGCATTGGGCTATTGGACTGGTCCTTTAGTCTAGCGGTATCGTGCTGTGACACCCAAACTGATGCATTGACATTACACATCATGTGAAAAGATATTCTGTTTGCAGTTCACAAAACAGCATACTGTAGACTCTCACACAATCATCCGGTGTTGATCATTGTCAGCCACTTAATCAGAATATCTTTTATTTGTCATTATTATATGGTGTGACGTCATCGGTCGAATGCTCCATTCATTTCAACGGGGCTCCCCAACGTTCGCACGTCTGTTATGTAAGGGTTAACGTTCGGCGAGAAGGTCGCTACCGTGGAATAGCAGCACGACAGAGAGATTCTTTAGACCCCGACGCGGAGCGGAGGGGTCTTGTTCTCTCTGAAGTGCTGCTATTCCACAAAGCGACCGACTCGCCGAAAGTTAACCCGCTTATTATATGGATATACTTAAATGATTCACACATGGCGGGGACATTTCTTTAGGCCTATTTAATGTTAAGATTGTTGCTGCGCAAAACAAAACAGTGCCGTTGTGGAACACCGCATGGGCAACAGCTAGGTAGCCAGGAAAACAGGTGTTGTCTATCACAGCAGCTGATTAGAGTCTTGTTGAAAAGTCGCTTTAGCAGTGAAAAGTCTTGTTGCCATTGACAGCGGTCTGTTATAGACCAACCCGTCAGTTATCGAAAAATAACAGACGTGCGAACGTTGGGGAGCCCCGTTGAAATGAATGGAGCATTCGACCGATGACGTCACACCATATAATAATTTTCGATAACGGACGGGTTGGTCTATAACAGACCGCTGTCAATGGCAACAAGACTTTTCACTGCTAAAGCGACTTGATAGACAACACCTGTTGTCCTGGCTACCTAGCTGTTGCCTAGCGGTGTTCCACAACGGCACTGTTTTGTTTTGTGCAGCAACAATCTTTTGACATTAAAAACTATAATAGACTTAACATTAAATAGGCCTAAAGAAATGTCCCCGTCATGTGTGAATCATTTAAGTATATCCATATAATAAGCGGGTTAACTTTCGGCGAGTCGGTCGCTTTGTGGAATAGCAGCACTTCAGAGACGCTCCGCGTCGGGGTCTAAAGATTCTCTCTGTCGTGCTGCTATTCCACGGTAGCGACCTTCTCGCCAAACGTTAACCCTTACTTATTATACGGCATTCTAGAATGGTGCAAGAGCTCCCATTCACTTTCAATGGGCGGACCCAACGTTCGGTGGTCACTACTTTTCTGTAATGCCCACCTAATAATACCCGCTGCCAATGGCAACGAGTTTGGTCACTTCAGAGATCACTCCGCAAGTAGATCGGTCATATCTTCACTGATATGTCTTGCCTTCTGATTTTTAGCAGTAGGCCTAGGCTATGTCAGCAGCGCGATTAGCGCACGCTGCTGGTGGCCCACTGATGCTCCGGTAACCAACCACTTCTCAAACGTCTCAAGACGAATTGCAACAACACTAGAAGTCTCATTCAGCGATTAAATTTAACAGTTATGTCATCCTGACAAAGTTAATACAAAAAAGGCCGAGTGGTAGCCCATCAGGATTCATCAGTAACATCTCATGTCCGAGTGTTGCCGTTCCAAGAAAGCAAACTGTCACTGTCCGCCGGCCGCTGTCGTGACATATTATTTTTTTTTTTTAACAAGTGAGGAGTTTGTTGACAGTTTCCTTAAGGGTGTAGCCTGTAGGTTAGAAGTTGCCTCCGTCAGCCAACCATCTGGCGCACAGTGCTCTGCCTGCTGTAGCAGGATCAATAATGATGGCCAGGGCGCACAGCAGTGCTTGGGTTGCTATGCTTTTTTCTGAAATACTATAGTACTATAATACTATTAGATAGAAATATTCCTGTTATGAACCCGAGTTTAGTAGATATCGCGCAGTGAACGAGGCAGCCTGCAAACAGTTTGAAGCGCAGCGTGGCTGTAACAAGTTAGAAAGTAGCCAAACTCTGTTGCTTGGTAACCTTTTTAAATTATGAGCGTTCCACGAACTATCTTTCTTTGCGCACGCTACAAAATGGCGATAAACATGTTATTTTAAACTACTGGTTAACTATTTATGCTTTCTAATGTTGGTAAAAGCCGTATAATAAGCGGGATAATGTATTGTCCACACGTGACTATCGGAAAATATTTCCCTTCGAAGCGGAATAACACCCCTCCGCCTTCGGCGTCGGGGGGTGTTATTCGCCTCGTCGGGAAAATATTTTCCTATAGTCACGTGTGGACAATACATTATCCCTTACGTAACACTGGCAGTGAATTTGAGCAGGCCTTATTCAACAAAATAAATCAACAAATGATTTTTTACAAATAATGGGAAAGTGTACAAAATTCTCACACCCCCACACATTCAAGTATTCTAACAAGAAGCTTCACACATCCACGTACATAGTACAAATATCTCCTTCCACATTTCACATACCCAGCAGCCTGGCATCATGCAAAGGCGTATTTATTTCACGCCAGGGCATTCCGCGCTGAGGTGCGACACCTTTGCAATTAAAGTCGTGCTTCTCAATGTCGTGGGAAAGCACTTTTGGTCACATGTCTAGGTTCAAACAGGTTTCAGACCTTGTCGAATTTCTGTTGCTAAACGTGGAAATGCTTTGCCGTGCCTTGGCCAAAACCATGCCTAACCCTAACCTGTCAGTAAAGCAACATTCCGTATAGTGGTATCATTTGGTGATGTTTTAATAAAGGACTATTACATTTCTTTCTCTCTTTATGTCCATTCATTTTGTGCCACATTAATGTAATAACCTATATGTCCTTGTAAAATTGCTGAACATAAATGTTTTTGCCCATATTTATTTTTTTATTTAGTATTCTATCACAACAACGGTTTCATTAATTTTCCAAATGGATGCTTGCAATGGCTTATGGTATGTGGCATAGTATAAATAGAAGAATTACACTTGAGAGTGCGGTTTCTCTACAAGAAATATGGCAATGGGGAGGGCAGTTTCTGGTGTTGTCAATGAGGTACAGAAGGGGGGTCGAAGGACAAAAGGAACATTGCAAAAACCTAACATTGCTAGGTTTTCCATTAATAGTCTGTTAACTAATTTTGCTAGAAATCCATCGCTAGGCTAAGACTATGGTGGTGAGTGAGGGGGTCTGGGAAATATTCTTAAATCCCAAAAAGTTTGGGAACCACTGGAATAATAAGAGTGGTGGTTGTTGAGAGGGTTGCCCTGGTGAAGTGCCTTTGTGCAAGGCTCCTAACCCCACACTGCTCCAGGCTCTGTAACAAACACCCTGTAAATAACGGTAATAACTTTCACACACACACACACACAGGTAGTGAGTCACTGACAGATAATGTTGTGGTGATTCTTTGTGTGTTTTTTATGATGGACTGTTTCTTTTTTCTTCTTTCTTATTTATCTTTAGCTCTTATTTCTTATGTGTTTGTCTTGTCTTGGTGTTCTGTGCTGTGTGGATGACCAGCAGGTTGCATTCAATATTCCCCTTGGGGATTAATAAAGTCTCTCATCATCATTATCAATTATTAGGGTTAAAGTGCCAGCTAAGCTTAATGTAGTGTATTTGTAATCAGGGCTTTTAAATTAACTTCTTTTTCACCACCAGTCAAAGTGGCTAGTAGATGTTAATGTTACCAGCCAAACACACACACTCACTAATGGGTCAAAGTGACTGGTAAGTTTTCTTTTCTACCAGCCAAACTGAATTTTCACCAGCATTTGCACTGCCTTCGTCATCCATCCTCAGCGTCCTCGCGACGTCCATGCCCGCGTCTTGCTCGTTGTTGGTGACATGGCGAGCTTGGATGCCCCCCTATGCCAGCGTCTCCGCGGCTCCTCCGTCCATAGAACTTCACCGGCTTGTTCGGCTGCCTCCTTCAGCAGAGCTCGCCCCCCACGGCGGGAGGCTCTGGATTTTCGTATCCCGCCATGGCCTTTTCATCGCCACCCCCGCCGTGGGCTTCCATATTTCTCCACTACTGTGGACGCTCCATACCGTCATGTTTTATGGACAAAAAAAGAACTTTCCATTGCCGTTGTGTTGTGTTTTAGTCTCTGTATGTCTTTGAATGTCTGTTCATGTTTTTGTTTTATGTTACATGTTCTGTAAAGCGTCTTTGGGTATTTAGAAAAGCGCTATACAAATTTGATGTATTATTATTATTATTAGTTGGCTGGTGTTAATTGAGAGCCCTGTATGTAATGGAATGCAATGTATTGTGTCCATCCATGGCTTAAAGGGACACTCCACCCATTTTGCATTAGGCTTTCCATTGCTAGACACCCAGTCATACTTTTGAATGGTCTTGCAAAAATCTCTCAATTCCCCCTGAGATAGGAGAAACCCGCATTCATCTCTTAACACTTCCTATGTCAATGATGTAAAAATGGTCATTTTGCATCATCGACATAGGAAGTGTAAGAGAGGTGGATTTCTGTTGAGACTACAAGCCTTTTTCCCACCTTTTCAACTCCGCCCATAGGGGGTTGGACCTAATGCTCTAACAGACCTATCACAGATCAGTGTCCCAGTGCTTTTGAAATCACTGGCATTGAGGCTCCAGTAAGCAGTGTTGCCAGATTGGGCTGTTTCCCACCCAATTGGGCTGCTTGGGATAGCCGTCTGCGGGTAAAAATGGCATTTTACAGGAAAACTCGCCCAATCTTTCCCATCGACATCAATAGAATTGGGCGGGATTTAGTGCTTCCAGGCGGGTTTTGAGCATTTTTTGGGCTGGAAATCATCAGCCTCATCTGGCAACACTGCCAGTAAGTCACTGGCATAGCTGGAAAGGAGAAGCTGGACCACACTGCAGCTTAGTTTTCAAGACTTTATTTTTTGCACACACCCGACCAATGTTTCGGTGTTGCTACACCTTCTTCAGAGTCAAATGATAGCAAGAGAGAGACACACATTTCAAGACTTGACATTCACAGGTGATCCCACTTGGTTTGGCTAAATTGGTCTCATCTCATTGCAGGTAACTGACCCCACCCCCCAACACCAGGACAAGATTGCAGACAATTAGACAGAGAGGCTTCGTAGAAAGGCATTTTGGATTCATACTCTAAATTCAGTGGAGCCTCAGGGCATAAATGAGGAACACAATATGTCTTGCTCTCTGTAACAAATTGTTCCAGCATCGCGGCTGTGGTCTTGTAATAATTGTAGCTGTGGTTTTATTGACAATGTTCTTTGTGTATTGTTTTTTTTTTCACTTTTTTATTTTGTTTTGGGAAGTTGGCAAGCTGTCTAATTGTCTACAATCTTGTCCTGGTGTTGGGGGGTGGGGTCAATTACCTGCAATGAGATTAGACCAATTTAGCCAAACCAAGTAGGATCACCTGTGAATGTCAAGTCTTGAAATGTGTGTCTCTCTCTTGCTATCATTTGACTCTGAAGAAGGTGTAGCAACACAGAAACGTTGGTCGCGTGTGTGCACAAAATAAAGTCTTGAAAACTAAGCTGCAGTGTGTTCCAGCTTCTCCTTTCCAGTGATGTCTGTCCCACTGTGATGCACCTGCAAGCAGGGTTGCCAGATGAGGCTGATGATTTCCAGCCCAAAAAATGCTCAAAACCAGCCTAGAAGCTCAAAATCCCGCCCAATTCTATTGATTTCTATGGCTAAAATTGGGCGGGTTTTTCTGCTAAATGCCATTTTTACCCGCACACGACCATCCTAAGCAGCCCAATTGGGCGGGAAACAGCCCAATCTGGCAACACTGCCTGCAAGCTGAGGGAGGGATGATGCATGAGTCCCAAATAACTGGGTGTGGCCTGTGGGACTTGAG
>NC_085870.1:47675096-47697596 GCF_034702125.1 Engraulis encrasicolus | reverse complement strand
ACTGACATGCCTCGCAGATGTAATGGCCAGAAGGAAGGCGGTCTTCAAAGAGAGCCAGGAGATGTCTGCTGTCGACAGGGGCTCAAACGGTGCGCTGCAAAGGGCCTGCAGCACCAACGACAGGTCCCACGTGGGCACCCGACTCCGTCGAGGGGGCCTCAAACGGAGTGTTCCCTTCAAGAAGCGTGCCACCAAGGGATGGGACCCCACCGTCCTACCCTCAACACGGGCATGACGGGCAGAAATGGCTGCCGCATAGACCTTAATGGTGGAAGGAGCAAGTCCCCTATCAAAGAGGGACTGGAGAAATGATAAAATGGTAGGCAGGGGGCAGTCCGCAGGCTCTGCTCCCCGAGTCAGACACCAGTCAGAGAACAAATTCCACCTGTTGGCATAGAGGGCAGTGGTGGAGGGTGCCCGGGAGTTAGCAATAGTGTCGACCACTGCAGGAGCACAGAGCCCTAGCAGGGGGTCCGGCCCTTGAGCGGCCACACCCAAAGCTGTAGCCGGGCTGGACACGGATGCCAGATCTGACCCCCCAGCTGTGACAGTAAGTCCGCTCTCACCGGCAGGCACCAGGGTTCTCCGTCCAGGAGTTGGAGCAGTGTGGGAAACCACACCCGACCCGGCCAACGAGGGGCCACCAGCAGCAGCTCGTGGTATTCCAACGTCACTCTGTGCAGGGTCTGCACGATCAAAGGCAGAGGGGGAAAGGCGTACAGCCGTCGGCACGGCCAAGCATGCGCCAGTGCGTCCTGCCCCATGGGACTCGGACCCTGGAGGCTGAACCAGAGAGGGCAATGCGTCGACTCCTGACAGGCAAAGAGGTCGACCTCCGCCCTGCCAAAGCGCTCCCAGATGGTAAGGACCACCGCTGGATGGAGCCTCCAACCCCCCGGATCGGAGCCCTGCCGGGATAGTAGATCCGCCGCCGTATTGGCCACACCCGGCAAATACATGGCCCGCAGACTCAGCAGATGTCGATGGGCCCACCGTAACAGCTGGTCGGCCACTCTCAAGCACCGGCGGGACTTGGTGCCGCCCTGGTGGTTTATGTAATAAACCACTGTAGAGTTGTCTGTCCGTACCAGGACATGTAGACCGCTCAGATGGGGGAGGAAGTGTCGCAGGCCGAGCAACACAGCCTGAAGCTCCAAAACATTGATATGCAACTGTTGCTGCTGTGGGTCCCAGCAGCCCCTGACCGTCCAGCACTGCCAGACCGCACCCCAACCTCCCAGGGAGGCGTCCGTGGTGACGATCTCCCTTCGGGAAGGGACAGCGGCCAGGGGAACACCTCTCAGGAAATACGCCGCCCTCCTCCATGGGCGAAGGAGCCTGTAACAGGCATGCGTAACCCGCACCAGCCTGTGCCCATGCCGGGCAGGGTGAAGGTGGAGATCGATCACCCACCTCTGAAGTGGACGGAGGTCAAAGAGCCCTAGAGGCACCAGAGAGGAGGCCGCTGCGAGCATACCCAGCAGACGCTGAAACTCCTTCAGGGCGAGGGACCTGCCCAGTCTGAAGTGCCCAAGCAGCTGGCAGATACTGCGGATCCTGGCTTGGGAGGGAGTCGCCCTCAGCGTCCTCCAGTCCAGGTGCATGCCCAGGAAGACGGTCTCTTGGCTGGACATCAGAGAGCTCTTCTGGAAGTTCACCTTGAGCCCTAGGTCCGCAACATGTGTAAGTACCGTGGCGATGTCGGCGCGGGCCTGATCCTCCGACTGGGAACAGATCAGCCAGTCGTCCAGGTAGGGTAGAATACGCAAACCCTGTGCTTGCAGTGGCGCCAACGCAGCTGCGACACACCTCGTGAATACCCCGCGGCGCCAGAGAAATGCCGAAGGGCAGGACATTGAACTCGTAGGCCTGGCCCTCGAAGGCAAACCGGAGGAATTGCCGGTGGTGGGGAGCGATAGGCACATGTAAGTAGGCGTCCTTCAGATCGATGGATGCGAACCAGTCGCCTTCTCGAATATGGAGCAACACATCCGATGTGCGCAGCATCCTGAATCTCAGTACAATCAAATAGCGGTTCAGTGATCTCAAGTCCAGGATGGGTCGTAGACCGCCATCCTTTTTCGGTATCAGAAAATAAGCTGAATAGAACCCACCTTGCTGTCTGCTGCCGTTGACGGCGGATATCGCTCCTTCCTCCAGGAGGGTGCCGATTTCTCCCCGGAGAATGAGGGCCTTCTCCGGGAGGCCCATGGTGGTATCGATGACCCCTTGAAAGCACGGCGGTCGGCGACTGAATTGGATGCTGTAACCCTCTGTGAGGGTTGACAGCACCCAGGGGTCCGTGGTCCGCATCCTCCAGCAGTGGAGCTCCTGGCTGGAGTAGCGGCCGACCGCCGGCGTGATGTAGTCAATGGCGCCCAGACCGCCCCCGTCGGCCACCAGGGGAGCGACGGGGGGCGGGCTGAGACTGATGCGTAGCACCGCGGCTCCGGGAGGCAGTGGAGCGGCGAAAGTCATCCACCCGTCTGGTGTCCCGCCGAGCACGAGGTCGAGACGGCAGAGGCGGTGGTGGTGGCACGGGTCCCCCAGAGGCCGGAGCAGAGGCGCCACGCGAGTACACGCGGCGGAGTCCTGCATATTGTTGCCGGGCCTGCACCACTTGGGCACTCCTATCCAGGGCCTGTTGGGCAGCCTGGCCAAAGAGCTCCCCGGGCTGGACAGGCAGAGAGCAGAGCACGCGTCTGTCAGCTTCCGTCAGCAGGGACTGCGGTAGCCATATCTGGCGGCGGGTGAGGGTGAGGAGGGACATCAGGCGACCCAGCTCCCTCGACGAGAAGGCAAAGGCCTGGAGCACCGCATCACAGAGCTCCTGGGCTGTAGGATCCGCCCCGTGAAGTGTCTGCGAGAGGGCCAACAGCAAGTGGGACATGGAGTTTCCCATCCGTCCCATACGCGCCGCCGTGTCGTATCCCCGGACGATAAACTCGTCAGTCACGCGGCACTGAGGGCGAGGGCACCTGGCATCGGGGTCGTAGAGCCTCATTGGGTGACAGGACCAGGGCGGCTACCGAGGGCTCGATGTTCGGCATACATTTCAGGCCGTAGGTGGAGGCGTCCTGCATGGACGCCAGGGCCATGCCATCCCTGTGGAGGTGGTAGGTGCGTCCGGGGTTTACCCAACACCTCTGTAGCTCCGCAATGTACGGGGCTGAGGGTGGCATAGGTAGGCCTGGGTATTGATTGACAATTTTCGGTTCCGGTTCCATTTCCGGTTCCTTCGTTTCGGTTCCGGTACCAGAACGGTTCCATTTTCGGTTCCTAGAAACCCTGAATTAAACCTGCAGTTACCCAAAGTGGCCAGCAGATGGCGTAACGGGTCTGTAAATCATGAGTTTCCCTGCCTGCCACAAGGCGGAGCTCCTCGTGACTTAAGCAATGGCGGGTTAAAGGCATTTAATTCTATACAGCATTCATGAATAATTGCATGCTGCAAGTTGTCCTCTCGGCATGGCTTGGCAAGTATATTAAACGGTTTTGATACTGATAAATGTACTCATGTCTGATTAAAATTGTTCTGCTGTACGGTGCAACTTCACTTCTGGTACCAATCCTATGTCAAGCGTGCCTGACATGATTTTTTAATGTAGCCTACGCTACCCAGTCTGTCGACAGCTGGGGCTTTTCTACTAGGTACTGCAGAACTGTTCTAACACAACTAGGCTTCATAAATAGGCTATTCATGAAACTTGACGGGGTCTCGATGGTGCTGTCTCGCACGCATTTCCATACAGGGACTGGAACTGGGCCATATGATCAGCTGCTGCAAGTAGCCGCGACAACACTGTGCTTTCACGCCATGGTGAATCTAAGCCAAAGAGTCCTAATCTAAACGATATATAGGCCTAAATATATATATAACCAGCGATCGCCTTCTCCTACAGACATGTGTTAGGGCTTGTTCGAAAGCTGCGAATCTTAGCTTTTTACAGTTTTTTACGGCACGTTTTTATGTTCTTTCATTCAAAAGTTATTGCGCTGTAAGCGGCCGCTGTTGCAAGTGAAAAAATAGCGCTTTCCAACAATTTTTTTTAATCTCGTCATTTTTTCCTAACAGCCAGCGATCTCCTTAACCTAGACCTACAGACATGTGTTAGGGCTTGTTCGAAAGCTGAGATTCTTAGCTTTTTACAGTTTTTTACGGCACGTTTTTATGTTCTTTCATTCAAAAGTTATTGAACTGTAAGCGGCCGCTGTTGCAAGTGAAAAGATAGCGCTTCCCAACCATTTTTTTAATCTCGTCATTTTTTTCCTAACAGCCAGCGATCTCCTTAACCTAGACCTACAGACATGTGTTAGTGCTTGTTCGAAAGCTGAGATTCTTGGCTTTTTACAGTTTTTTACGGCACGTTTTTATGTTCTTTCAATCCACAGTTATTTAACCTTAAGCGGCCGCTACTTCAAGCCTAAACAATGGCGTTATTATACAGCCGGATGGAGAGGAAATCTTTTTTCTCGCTGTGTTCTTTGTTCCCTCGAATGAAACCAACGGTCTAAATAGGCTACATTTGTGCGTCCCCAACACAAGACCAGTTCTTTCTAAGTTAGCTCTTTTCATGGAAAAACATGTTTCCAAGGAGTCAGAGACATCTTCCTGAAGAGTCGAGGTCATGGTTGAGGTTGACGGTGCCGTTGTAAAGATGCTGCAACTCCGCACGCAAGTTTATCGAATGCAAGAGCAGGTGTTTGAACAGGTTGGATGTATTGCCATTCTTAGCCTATTAGTTTATCGCAGATAGGCTATTGCAGCGCGCTCCTTCCTTATCTACTTTCCTGAAATATAGCCACGCTTTCGACGGCATGTTTTTGTTTCTCAATAGTACAATCAGCTGGTTGAATATCAGCTGTCTTATCAATCGTTTAAATGAGGTGCGAAACGGGAAGAGGAGGAGCGTGGTCAGTTTGTGACACTTGTGGCCGCGTGCTTAAACACACATTTGATGGCTCTGACAGTCAGACTTCAGGAACCGAAACGTGGAACCGACAGACAAGGCACGTTTCGATTCCAAGTAGAACCTTAGCTTTTAATTCGGTTCCATCAAAGAATTGAATTTCGGTACCCAGTCCTAGACGTAGGTGACAGGGAGGGCGGTGCCGGGCCCCTGAAAAAAACACTATGCTGTTGCGGCGTCACAGAAGGCGTGTCCAAGCCCAGTCGGGCCAAAGCAATCTTCAGGGCCGGCTGGATCGACGGCCGTCCACTTTCAGATGCCTCCGACGCCTCCGCTGTACCGTGGCTGGAGGCCATGGAGCCCGTCCGGGAGGTGGAGTCATGGTGTACAGCCTCCCCATATCCAAGCAAAAATACTGAATCAAACAAAGATATCGCAAACCACGCCCACTCAATGCAAAAGCTTGTGCTCAAGTTGGGTCTCCTAAGGGGGCGTTGTCCCCTACTTCTTCTTCTCTTTTTGAGGTGTTTGCGCAAGACGTGCGCTACCGCCATCTACAGCGCTAAGGGGACTTCATTGATTCTCAACCTCAGGACTCCGAAGGTCTCCTAACCGAAGGTCTCCTAAAGGGGCGTTCACCCGACATAAAGTGGATACCGGAAAGGAAACAAAATGACACTTCTTGATTACATCCACTTTCTTTGATCCAAGATTCTCCGAGGCCTGGGTGGAAAGAACATCTGGATCCCGTTCCGCCCCGAAAGGAAACAGCTGTGGAGGGGACAGTGACCGCACGCCCTCCTGGTCAGTCCGGGTGGAGGCGGAAACACCAGCCTCTAGTGCCGGAGGCCGGAGGCCTGTGAGTAGGGCCTTCAACGTCTCCATGTCCGCCGCCATCTTGTCGACTTTAGCAGCCAAGTCATCTGGGCATCGTCGCTTAGCGTCCGTGGCAGGGTGGAAAGCCACCCCATGACGCTTGCCAGGCCGCACCGCAGTATCCATCGACGCCTCTTGACCCTCTATGGACATGGAGGAGTCAAGGTGAGGGTTCATTGCTGCTAGCCTAGTCTTGCGTACTGCCACACTGAGACAAACACAGTCAGCGCAGGCCATGTCCGTCAGGCCCTGACGTAGATGCTCTAGCCCCAGGCAGGAGGGGCATTCGCGGTGGCCATCGTCCAATGCAAGAGGGGCCTGGCAGGAGGCGCAGGAGAGAAAGTTCTCCATGGCCAGCGGCGGAGAAGTCATCAGTCAGATGGTAACTCAAGTCTGACAAAAAACAAGCAACACACAACAGGGCGAGAACACCCCAGGTGAAAACAATATGAAATAATAATAAATAACACAACCGGGAAGTAATAACAACCGGGGTGAACACAGTGCAGCGCAGGTGACGCTAACGGTGTGCATGGGCGGAGTGGGAAGAGTATTCCCACCGGGAGAAATTTTCCCTTAGCGGCCCTTTTTACCCCCCCACCAACACATAAAAAAAAAAAAAAAAAAAAAAAAACAACGCGAACAACATGGTTCCCTAACCAAAAAGACAAAAACCATGAAATCTGCAGTCGTAGGTCTACTACATGTGGACATAAGTGTTGTCAAAATATCAACCTGAAGTGGAGAATTGTAGACTACACTTGATGAAATAGGCCTACACAGCCATCATCACAGTCCAAAGCATTCACCATATAACATTGCAGGTTAGGCTACATCACGCTACTGTTCCATGAAAATGTGCACTCCACTGTCATTTTGACAGTTTGTAGGCCTATTGAAATATCGTTTAAGAAAGACAGGATGAGCACGGGCACAAAGTTTTGAGTGTGGGGATTTTTAGAAGAGTAGGCTATAGCTTACAAAAAGTATGTCTAGGCTACATTGTGCAATAAACCCACCATGCAGCAACTAAGCCAAACCTAGGCTACTTCAAACCACAACCATAAGTCAACAAAATTAATAACCAAACGGTGTAGGCCTACCTTAAAACGCTGTCTTCGTCGCAGCAAATGTCTTTGTTTCTTGCACATTTTAATCCACAGTTTAGGCTACACACCCAGCACTGCTCACATCAGAATCTTGTGTGGTAGGCCTAATTATTTTGTTCCATTTCTTCAGACATTACATAGGCTACATCCTAAAGGTGCCACATATAAATATATGTATGATATAACATTATTTCGACTGCAAGGAGATATACTGCTAGTTCTAACAAACCAATGCCATCAAAACATGTACAACATGTTTTCCTGCTTAGCTGCAGTTCACTTCCTTACCACTTGGTGGAGAGTCTGTTCGTAACCCAAGTCAATAACCACAGAACAAGTGAATCTGGAGTGGCAGACTGTAAACTGTAACAGTCATATGGAAATCGGAAAATAAATCACAACTTACCAATATTTCCATTCCTTGGTAACCAATCTAAATATCACAGGTTCTTGAAATACTGAAAACGAAACTATGTTACTAAGATCTAGTAAACTTCCGCGATCTACGGTGTATGAACATTATCAGTAGAGAAGGAGTGTGGCCAATTTACTGTTTGACACCGTCACTGAGGTATTGCGGTCGGGTAGACGGTATATATACTGGTGAGTCGACTTCTTTGAAAATATGAACTGAATCGTAGTTAATGACCTATGCTCTAATATGAAATCACTTTGGGGCAAGTTGAGAATACACTTCAGGGCCGGTTGAGAACATAGTACGGCCGCTGTAATATATTTCGCGGCCGCGGCCCACCGGGACAAGTCCCCGATCTCCCGATGGCCACTCCGCGCCTGACGGTGTGAGGGCCCCAGCGAAACCCACTGGGCACTCTAATCGCAAACCGTATACAGACAGGCTATACAAACAATAAAGCAGCAGCGTCTAAACAAGCACGCAATACAATAAGCCGAGTTCACATCGGATGCTGCAACAATCGCTCAGCAAACAGTAATTTCCAGCGGCGAGAACACCGGGGAAAGAAATCGAAAGGAAATGACAGTCCACTTACCTTAACGAACTTCAACACCAGGCAGGCAGTCGTTAATCTAGGCGCAACGCGCCACCAAACTGCAAGTTCAAATTCATTTGCGAAACACACCACTGAAATAATAGCTTAACAGAAAAAAAGGATCAGAACACGGCCTACCTTCCTTGGTCGAGGCCGGTGTAGCCAGCCAGGTGGCTAATTGCCAGCTAGGTGGCCAATTGTACGTCAACCGAGCGGACAACACCCAGTCAAACCAAACGAAACAGATAACATAAATAATAGCAATCGACTAACGCCGTTTCGTGGGGGGTGATAAAAACCACAGCCCCAACCCTTTGGGTAGGAAACGAACAGTGCGTTAGTGGTTATAATCCAAAAGCGCTCAAACAACCAAACTCGAAACCTGCTTCTCGAGAAGATGAAAGAGGTCACTTCCTGGGTTCACCGGTGTCTTAACCCCTGACACGGGGTCAACTGGTGACGTCACCCAGGTCACGTGACTTTGTTGATACTAATTCTCGACCTGCGTCATCCATGAGATGAATATTCAGTGCTGAAAGCACCGCCTCTGGCGGTCAGAAGGAACGAAATAGAATTATAGTTCTACAATTCTAGTGAGTTATTGGAGGACTTTAATGTTCGATTAGGATTGACATGACTGACTGGGCATTTATTATTTGAAAATAGAGCAAAATAAGCTTATTGAAATGTGTAGGGCCATCAGTTGTGCTGTGTTGACGTCAGGTGGATAGACAGCTGACGTTGCTGTTGGACAACAGCTAGAATGATATTTTTTGGTAAGCACGTAATTCTTCATGTGTTCAAGCACAGTTTTGATGCCCTGCATGAAATACACAATGAAAATCCATGAAAATAAAGAGAATGCATAAATGAGAAGGTTTGAGTCTGTTGCGGTTGAAGAAGGGAACTCTGAAACGCCTACTTAAGGGTAATAAGTGATATTCTAGGATATTGTAGGATGTGCGTGACGTCAGTGGAGATGCATGTGCGTGCGTAGTGTTGTATTGTATTGTGTTGTGGTGAAGAGACCCAGGTCAAAAAAATGTGTACTTAAGTGTACTTTAAATATATTTAATTTTCTGAAAGTATATTTTAAGTACACTCTACTTATCAAGTACAGTACTTAAGTATGGTATTTAAAAATATACTTATAGTTAAGTGTATTTTAAATATATTTTAAAATAATTTGTATTATTAAAGTTATGTACTTAAATATAGTTTTATAAAATATACTGTTAGTGTATTGTACTTTAAATGTATTTTAAGTATATTTGTATTTTAAAAATAATGTGCTAAGTGTAGTATTGTCAAATATACTATTAGTGTATTATATTTTAAATGTATTTCAAGTATATTTGTATTTTAAAAGTAATGTGCTAAAGTGTAGCATTATAAAGTATACTATTAGTGTATTATACTTTAAGTGTATTTTAAGTATCTTTGCATTTTAAAAGTTATGTAC
The DNA here is from genome assembly GCF_034702125.1 of Engraulis encrasicolus. Lineage (NCBI taxonomy): Eukaryota > Metazoa > Chordata > Actinopteri > Clupeiformes > Engraulidae > Engraulis > Engraulis encrasicolus. Next base: position 47,688,229 of record NC_085870.1, on the reverse strand, counting down.
TTAAGTGTAGTATTATAAAGTACACTATTAATGTATTGTATTTAAATGTATTGTAAGTACATTTGTATTTTAAAAGTAATGTGCTAAAGTGTAGTATTGTCAAATATACTATTAGTATATTGTATTTTAAGTCTAATTTAAGTACATTTGTATTTTAAAAGTAATGTGCTAAAGTGTAGCATTATACAGTATACTGTTAGTGTATTATATTTTAAGTGTATTTTAAGTATCTTTGTATTTTAAAAGTTATGTACTTAAGTGTAGTATTATAAAATACACTATTAGTGTATTGTATTTAAATGTATTGTTAGTACAATTGTATTTTAAAAGTCATGTACTTAAGTGTAGTGTTATGAAATACACTATTATTGTATTGTATTTAAATATATTTTAAGTACATTTGTATTTTAAAAGTAATGGGCTTAAGTGTGGTATTGTTAATTATACTAGTAGTATATTCAATTTTAAGTCTATTTAAAGTACATTTGTATTTTAAAAGTAATGTGTTAACGTGTAGTATTATAAAATACACTATTAGTGTATTGTATTTAAATGTATTGTAAATACATTTGTATTTTTAAAGTAATGTGCTAAAGTGTGGTATTGTTAAATATACTATTAGTATATTCTATTTAAATGTATTTTAAGTACATTTGTATTTTAAAAGTAATGTGCTAAAGTGTAGCATTATAAAGTATACTATTAGTGTATTATATTTTAAGTGTATTTTAAGTATCTTTGTATTTTAAAAGTTATGTACTTAAATGTAGTATTATAAAATACACTATTAGTGTATTGTATTTAAATGTATTGTAAGTACATTTGTATTTTTAAAGTAATGTGCTTAAGTGTGGTACTGTTAAATATACTTTTAGTATATTCTATTTAAAGTCTATTTTAAGTACATTGGTATTTTAAAAGTAATGTGTTAAAGTGTAGTATTATAAAATACACTATTAGTGTATTGTATTTAAATGTATTGTAAATACATTTGTATTTTTAAAGTAATGTGCTAAAGTGTGGTATTGTTAAATATACTATTAGTATATTCTATTTAAAGTCTATTTTAAGTACAATTGTATTTTAAAAGTAATGTGCTAAAGTGTTTTATTAAAAAATACACTATTAGTGTATTGTATTTAAATGTATTGTAAATACATTTGTATTTTTAAAGTAATGTGCTTAAGTGTGGTATTGTTAAATATACTATTAGTATATTCTATTTTAAGTCTATTTTAAGTACATTTATATTTTAAAAGTAATGTGTTAAAGTGTAGTGTTATAAAATACACTATTAGTGTATTGTCTCTAAATGTATTTTAAGTACATTTGTATTTTTAAAGTAATGTGCTAAAGATTGTTTTTAGAAAATACTAGGGCTGTCAATATTAACGCGTTAATCGCGATTAGATTAATAACATTCTTGATCGCGAATATTTTTTTTAATCGCGATCAGACTTCGCCAGAATCTCCCCACTTCTACCGTCCATATGCAGCTCCTCTGTTAGTAGTCGGCTTAGCACTGTCTGGGCAGTAAAATGGTTGATTATGGCACAGTCTAGCTCAGTGACTTCTACAGTTTGTCAGTTACATTTCACAAAACTAATGGGCAAACTGTCAACATAATGGGTATGACATCATAAGTATTATGTCCATAGTATTGTCCAACGTAATTAGGCTACGTTATAGCCTGACACCTGAAGCCGATCAGGAACACAATCCCTGCCCCCTCGCGTGGAGAGCGCAGCGCCCTTCCACCCTCTCCCCCAGTTGAGAGAAATATATCGCCACCTCTTTCGTCTTTATTTGCTGTTTTACTGATTTGTATAACTCTTACAAAGACAGTCAAAACACTGTGACCAGTCTGATTGCCAACAACGAGTCTAAAATATTAATGTAGTTTTAGGGTTGCCTATGCGTCTTCTTCACCGTGCGTTCTCTCCATACGGAGATATGGCCACGTTCGCCGCTGCCATCCACCCAGTAGAAGTCAGAAAGAGGGACAGAATGAGTGTGTGTTTGCTGCTTGGTGAACAGTGTTTGTCTGATCCCAGGATTATTGCGTTTGCGTCCGGATAGGTGGCTATTCTACCCACATCACCGGGGGCTGAATGGAGGGAGCGCAAGCTAACAAAGAGTGCTCGTCCGATCATTATCATCCTCGTGAGATAAAAACTGTCCTTCAGAGTCAGAATAGGCAAATAACATGCTCAGAACTTCGTCACGATTCAACTTCTCACTAGCCATGATGAAATAGCTCGCTGATAGTTCGCTGATAACAACACAAACTCAACTCGCACGCCTCGACACAAAGTGGCTACTTCCGCATTTTGTGGTCGCTTCACAGGTCGCGTCAAAAATACTGAATCAAACGAAGATATCGCAAACCACGCCCACTCAATGCAAAAGCGTGTGCTCAAGGGGCGTTGTCCCCTACTTCTTCTTCTCTTTTTGAGGTGTTTGCAAGACATGCGCTACTGCCATTTAAAAATTGGGGAAACTGTGTGGGGCAGTTCTGAAAAATGTAAAACATTGTTACAGCTTTGCAATTATTTGACAGTTATGTGTCAGTTATTGGCAACTACTTGACTAAACTCTTATCCTTATAGGTGAAGAATTACTTTTATGTATGATTTTTTAAATTAACATTAATGTTTAAGATGATATTGAGTTCTAAGAACTAAGAAGTATTGGAAAAAAATAAATGAATGGCCTGAAAGGCAAAACAAATCAGTCTTTGTCTCGATCCTTGTTTTATGCCAAAGAAGACATAGTGATCAGAAATACTGTGCATTAATGGTTTCAACTATCTTGAATTGCAAACTAACCATTTAAAAAATGTAAAATAAATAACGATTAATCGCGATTAACTTCCATATTTTTATGAGATTAATCGCGATCAAAAAAATTAATCGTTTGACAGCCCTAGAAAATACACTATTAGTGTTGTGTATTTAAATGTATTTTAACTATATTTACAAAATAAATAAACTAATTACTGGCCAAAGTACAGTCATTTTCCTAGCAAAAAAAGTCTATATCTGGAACATGGACAAGAACCTCAATTTATGATGATGATGAATGACTCCCCTTTTTCCAGCATGAATTTTGGAAATAAACTACAAAAAATCATACACAGTACACCATTATAGTAATGTATGGTATTAGAAAATGTACTGCTAGTTTAATGTATTAAACTTTGTTCTTAAAAAATGTACTCAAACATAGTGTTAGAAAATATACATTATCAGTTATATATACCTAAACTTTATTTTACGACCTTTACAAATATGCATATTTTTTTGCATACTTACTATATTGCCTTTTTGACACTAATATTAATTGTCTTTAATGAAATGTACTCACTTATAAAGATTTTATGTTATTTTTCTTGTTGTCTTGAACCACTTCAAGTGTATTTTAAGTGTATTTGTATTTTTAAAGTAATGTGCTTAAGTGCTGTATTTGAAAACATACTGTTAGTGTAGTATATTTTAAGTGTATTTTAAGTGTATTTGTATTTTAAAAGTAATGTGCTAAAGTTTGGTATTAGAAAGAATATTTGAAACGTACTTAAAGTTAAGTATGATTTTAGTATATTAAGTACACTTGTACAAAGTTTGATTTTTAGTACCAAAAAGTCAACTTAAAATGTGTTAAAGCTCTACTTAATTATATTTCAAGTGTATTTAAGTATACTATAAGTTGTCCCAAAATAACATTCTTTAAATACACACTTTTGAACTATATTTTAAATACAAAAATACATACTTATTAAGTATATTAAATACACTTTTTTCACCTGGGTACTTTTTTAAACCATCATTTTAGTATATTTTAACCTAGGCTTATTTATTCATTATGGTTTGTAACATTAAATAACCTTCCACCTTCCATTTTGTTAATGTATTTTCATGGTAAAAACACCATATTGAAGAGCACAAACAGATCTTAAAAAGGCATGTAAGGCCTTACCTATTAAACTTTTAAGCACAATACTGAAGTCTGTACTTAAGTTGTGTTATTAGTGTATTAAGTGCACTTTAAGTGTACTTTTTGGTGCACAAATTAAACATGTAAAAGTGTCTTTAATTCGATAAAAGCATACCACCACCAATGATTTGTGAGTATTATAATTAAGTATATAAAAGTATACTTAAAGTGTACTACTCAAGACTATTACTTCAAGAACGTAATTGTGCCTGTCAAAGAACAGGTAGTTGTGGTCTAGTGGTTAGAGTGCAGGTCTGTGGTTCAGTGAATTGTGGGTTCGAATCCTGGTTGAGGCAGTGGTTGTTGTCTGAAGTGAAGGTGAAAGGAAGGTTCATGTGAATGGCTGATGGTTGTGAACAAGACAATGTACAATGGAAATGAGTAACTGGGGATTACATTAATGTTTTTTTCATATACTTTTGAAATATATTTAAAGTGTACTTAAAATAAATATATTTGAAATGTGCTTAAAGTAAAATCTACTTGTAGTATACTTAAAATACATTTAGAGTCAATACACTTAAAATGTACTTAAAGCGATTTTTGTGAATATATTTGAAATGTACTTAAAGTAAGTATGTTTTTAGTATATTAAGTACACTTGTACAAAGTTTGATTTTAGTACAAAAAAGTCAACTTAAAATGTGATTAAGCTCTACTTAATTATATTTCAAGTGTATTTAAGTATACTATAAGTTGTCCCAAAATAACACAACTTAAGTATGTACTTCTGCAGTATACTATAAAGTACTTTCTCATGACATTGAAATAGATTTCTAATGTACTTAAAATGTGCTTATCCGCATGCTAAAGTTCACATTAAACACATTTTAAAGTGACTTGGTTAGTATACTTATAATGTACTTAAAGTTAAATATATTTTTAGTATATTAAGTACAGTTGTACAAAGTTTGATTTTAGTACAAAAAAGTCAACTTAAAATGTGATTAAGCTCTACTTAATTATATTTCAAGTGTATTTAAGTATACTATAAGTTGTCCCAAAATAACACAACTTAAGTATGTACTTCTGCAGTATACTATAAAGTACTTTCTCATGACGTTAAAATAGATTTCTAATGTACTTAAAATGCACTTATCCACATGCTAAAGTTCACATTAAACACATTTTAAAGTGATTTGGTTAGTATACTTATAATGTACTTAAAATTAAGTATGTTTTTAGTATACTAAGTACACTTGTACAAAGTTTGATTTTAGTACAAAAAAGTCAACTTAAAATGTGATTAAGCTCTACTTAATTATATTTCAAGTGTATTTAAGTATACTATAAGTTGTCCCAAAATAACACAACTTAAGTATGTACTTCTGCAGTATACTATAAAGTACTTTCTCATGACGTTAAAATAGATTTCTAATGTACTTAAAATGCACTTATCCGCATGCTAAAGTAAACATTAAACACATTTTAAAGTGACTTGGTTAGTATACTTATAATGTACTTAAAGTTAAATATATTTTTAGTATATTAAGTACACTTATACAAAGTTTAATTTTAGTACAAAAAAGTCAACTTAAAATGTGTTTAAGCTCTACTTAATTATATTTCAAGTATATTTAAGTATACTATAAGTTGTCCCAAAATAACATTCTTTAAATACACACTTTTGAAGTACACTTTAAATACAATAAAACGTACTTATTAAGTATATATTAAGTACACTTTTTTTTTACTTGGGGAGAGAGGAGCACCACTCACTGGAAGTAGACTTTGTCTACTTGGAATCTCGTCTCAGCAATTCCAGAAGTCGGAAAAAAATGTCTGTGTCCATTCTAGAATTCAAACACACACACACACACTTAAAATTTTGAGCATTATGAGTTACATTAAAGTGTGATTAAAATTGTGTAGATGAAGAAGAGAAATCAACCATATCATTATTATTTACCTCCATGCCTTGAATCCACTGTTTTTTCTCTCTGCAAGGCAAAGGGACATTACCTTACGAGTGATTCTACGAATCGGCTACGCTTTTAAGTCCATGGATTTTATTTGCCAATTCCACTAACTATTAACTGCATCCAATGATGTTTTGGACATTAGCACACATTTATCTTTCATATAACACAGAAAGTGTAGACATGGCATTATTTCCCTCAGCAAGAATGAGTATTTAATACTGGTTTTGGCCGTTTTCATGTCGTCCCGTTTTCCAAATGTCAGATTCAGTCTTCATAGCATGTAAAGAAACTTGTTTTGCCCAAGACAATTGCAAATGTTGATTCACAGTAATCATCACAATATGACAAAACTGTCAGAAAGACCGCTGTCCTTTCTATTATACATGAAATTTGCCATTTTGTGTGTGTCCACGAAAACTGTGTTAACCGTGTCACGGTTTGAAAACCCCTCCATAAATCAGTAATGGTTTGGTCTTAGGCCATACGAATAATATCACGTGATGTCATAACCTCTTTGGCAGGATATGGGAAGACTTTTTGGTAAATTTTGAGCTCCATCTTCCCATAATTTAATCCATTCTATTTCATGTTCTCATAGCGGGAAAATTGCCTGTCAACTGTGTTATCAACATATTCATAAGAATCTGAATTAGAAATCACATGTAGAAAAACACAGATAAAGCATACAAATACATGAATTGATTAAGGTGTTGTGGTGGAACTTCTGAGGTCCTCAGTTAGCACAACACCATAAAAATGGCTGAAATGTCAAGCCGTGTTACCGTCAATGGTGTTACAATTATCTATGACAGTCAGGGTTGCCAGATGAAAAATGTTCAAAACCCGCCTAGAAGCACAAAATCCCGCCCAATTCTATTGATTTCTATGGCAAAAAGTGGGCGGGTTTTTCCTGATAAATGCCATTTATACCCGCACACGGCCATCTAAGCAGCCCAATTCAAATCAGACGTTACAGGGATTTATAATCAAAAATGTGTCAGTCTGTATCACAGTGAATCATAAAATCCTACTCATGAAGCTCAACAATCACATTTTCTATATCAGTTGCACAGATTAATGACAACATTATTGCTAAGGGACATGAGCACTTTCAAACGTATGTTGTTTCAACTCTGTAGTATTTTTATATATGTTTGAAATGACATAGTATTTGTCCATAACACTGTTGACAAAATAATCAAGCAAATGTTCGCTTTCATTAGAGTATTTATCAGATGATTTAAGATTAAGCTTGGCAATTTGTTTGTTTGGAAACTTAAATATATACACTATGTAAACATCTAGGTCATTTAGTTGAAAAAAAATACTGATAATTGACACTTTGCTTTTGCCAAAAGCGTAGGCGAATCGTAGAATCACTCTTACACTACATTTAAACCTGTGTGTGTATATGTGTGTGTGTGTTATGACACAGATACACATATGTAGAGAGAAGTGCGTGTGTGTGTGTGTGCACCTGCAGAATAGGATGCGGTGTCCCGGGAAAGCATAGGTCAACAATAGGCACACAGATGCCCAGATGTGTGTGTGTGTGTGTGTGTGTGTGTGTGTGTGTGTGTGTGTGTGTGTGTGTGTGTGTGTGTGTGTGTGTGTGTGTGTGTTATGCCTTACTCTGCATTGAAGCCATCCACGTGTAAAAGTCGCATCTGCTTCACAATGGTGCTCTTCCCCGACTCCCCAGCACCTAAAGAGTTAAGCACACATTATAACTAGATAACTACCATCATCATCATCATCATCATCATCATCATCATTACAGACCCCCAGCATCTAAAGAGTTAAATACAAATGATCACTATCACTATATCTGCCTAGCCTTGCGAGCCATCCTACGTACTTCCGCCAAAGGATTGGCTCCCCTAGTATGGCCATGCTTCTCTGTGGAGTGCCTGGAGCTGTAGGATTTTGATCGCAACGCCTCCCCCCAGAAAACAGCCAACAAACGAATAAGCGCCTCACGTGGGGACGAAAGGGGGAGGACGCTCATGACAATGACGTACACATCTGCGCCAGAGCCATTGGTCTGCCCTATGTTGTTGTTGAGTAATTGCCGGCGATTGGGTGAGAGGTGTCCAATAATTTCAAACTATAACTGAGTGCAAACTTCCTGCTTCCTGCAATCGCTTCAGAGCAAACAAATGCCAGACCATAAATACGAAATTAAATGGTAGTATTATGGGATGGTCAGGACCAGGCTAATAACTGCCATCATCATCATCATCATCATCATCATAACAGACTCCCCACCTAAAGAGTTAAATATTCTCACTATACTGTAACTACTATCATCATCATCATCATCATCATCATCATCATCATCACAGACTCCCCAGCACACAAAGAGTTAAACACACATTATCACTATAACTATTAGGGCCTACTACTATCATCATCATCACCATTATTACTATCATTGTTGGTGTTGGTGTTATTATCACACAGACCGCTTAGTTGGTTAAATATACTGTAGATCATTCTTGTATCATTCATTATTTATTCAATAAATATTAATTATTGGATGTACTTTACTTTATTAACTTGCTCTGGTGTAGGGTTAACTTCTCTGTTTGTGTTTTATTTCACCCTCTATTTATAGGGTAAAGGCGGTAGCCTATTAATAGGACCAACGTGTAACCTATGAGTGACAGGTTCTCATTTCCTCTTTTGAGTTTGTTTTGTTTTGTTTGGTGTGTCTTGTGTTTTGTCTTCTGTTGGGGTTAGTATCATTTGTAAAAAGAAAAGAGAAAAATGTAAAATAATGTATGGATTTGTTTTGAATACAGGAAGAACAGTGCTTCTATAAGGAGAAAACTGATGTGTTGTCAATAAAGCAATCAATCAATCAATTCATCACCATCATTGTGTGTGTGTGTGTGTGTGTGTGTGTGTGTGTGTGTGTGTGCATAGGCGCCGTCTTCATGTCAACATTGGGGGGGGGGGGGCTTTTTTTTGGGGGGGGGGGTTATTGCGTGACGTCAACGTTACCTCTGTGTTTCAGTGGCGCATTTGCACGGCATTTAGCCAGGTCCGTTACTTACTTAATAGCCTATAGCCTACAGACATTAAGACCGTTAATAGGCTACTTGGTTAACATAAAGACGTTTAGTACTAGATATACACGTTGGCAGATTTCAAAGTAGGAAAGTTCTCCGATTATTCTCTGCTTTTATTTTGAGCAGTGCCGAGGATGCCACATCTTGATGAAGAAGTGGTAAATTCGAAACGTTAATTTGACATTGCTCTAAATAAAAGCAGAGAATAATCTTCCTCAGATGCTCTGGAGAACTTTCCTACTTTGAAATCTGCCAACGCGCTCCTCCATGGTCTTACCTAGGCTACCTTGAACTCAGCCTTCCCGTGACGCACCAGATTGCGAAGAGCAGGAGCGCCGCACCTTTCCCAAGTTGGCAGAATGTTGGCATATCCGCGAAAGCGCATGGGCCACTTCAGATAGCATGTTGTGCATAGACAATAAACATGCAAGGATTATTTTTGGGAATTATGTTATGTTTAGTGCGAACTGCGAATCAAACCTGTCTCAATCTTGCAATCGTATAGTCTCCATCATTTTCGCCAGAAATTATATAGGCTAAACGGTGCGCAACCACACAATCAGAATCGCAGATGTGGATGTGCGCGGGACTATTGTATTATCACTGGACATCTGTATTCGACCAAACAGGTTTAATCATTACGCAGCAAGTCAGATAGCGTGCAATCTGGGGTTCAACTTGTGAATAACTTATTGTCAACCATTGGAATAGGCCCATTGCAATGAAAACTGAATAGGGGCGGGTCTGATCATAATATTTTAGATTAGGCTACGTCATGTCATTCAAAGCTAGGACAGGCCTATTTGTATAGTTGTGAGAACACGCTTAGGCCTACCTCCTTGTCATGGTTGGAGTGAAATACAGTCGTTGTTGAGATGGAGTTAAATACAAAATAGTTAGGCCTTTTTATAGACACCAGAAAATACATGTTAATGTGGCCGACCAACCATGACAACTCTCAACTGGCAACGGGAATCCAACCTCGAATGAATTAATCTCGCTCTGATAGCCTACACTTCAGCAGCGAGGCCCAGAACAATGCTTGCACGCACCGCAGTTTAACGCGAAGCCATACTAATCACTAGCCTCGCGAGCCATCCTACGTACTCCCGCCAAAGGATTGGCTCCACTACTGTATGAAATGGTAGTATTATGGGATGGTCAGGACCAGGCTAACTAATCACCTTTGCTCTCATTAAGGACTGGCTTAAATACACACATTTCTGAGGGACAGTATAATTTTTCACTTATTCAATTCATCACTTTACCTATGCTGCTCAGCCTGCAGTTCCTTAAACCTCCTGGACCATCGCAAACAAAAATCGCCAGTACGAATATCAAGCAAACACAAAACACAACATTGTCCATGTAGGCTACGCTAGGCCTATAGTCTTCACAAATAATAGCCTAAACAATGTTGGTCAACATTCCCACTCCATTCTCTGCCCAAAGAGTAGGCTCTGAGCGCTCCCAATGATTGGTCATGACGCTGCAGATATTCCCTGTGCGTGCTCGCTCGTACCGACAGTTCAAACACAAATTTGTTCATGAATTCACCGTTTGTGAGGTTTTCTTTTTTTTTAAATAAATGAGACAGTGAGAAAGGGGATAGGCTACAGACTTCATATTCTCATAGTGGGTTTAAATCATCAGTGAAATCAGCTATTTTTGACGTGTCATTATTGGAGTGTTTTTGCCCCCCCAACTTTATGATGGGGGGGCGGCGCCAGTGTGTGTGTGTGTGTGTGTGTGTGTGTGTGTGTGTGTGTGTGTGTGTGTGTGTGTGTGTGTGTGTGTGTGTGTGTGTGTGTGTGTGTACCCATCAGCAGTAGCTGGTGTGTCCTGACGTAAAACCATTTGTCTTTCTGCAGTTGCTGTTCAATCTTCTTGCTCTTTTTGTTGGCTTCGCGCCGGGCCTTCGCCTCGCTCCATTGATCCTCGCCTTCGCTGTTGCCTTGACATTCCATTTTCTTGCCTTTAAATTATACCCCCACGTGCCATGTACCGGAGGAGAGGTGGGCGATCGCGCGAGATGGCACGGAAGAAGCTAGCCAGAAGTTTGCGCTGGAGCGAAACTGGAGCTCTCTCCCAACACTCCGCGTTAGCTGCTGCTGGCCTGGCTGAGCTGAGAGCGCTGCAGGCGGGCAGAGGCTGCTTGATAACCCGGGGCGTCGGTTCGACGTGCTAGGGGTAGGCCTATGGCAATATTTTGGGGCTCAGTACTGTTAAAAATCCCTGCCCTAGGTTTAGTAAGGAGGAAATTGGTCCTATTCTTCCACGTCAGTGGCTGTCTTGTTTTAGACTCCCTCTGGGAGGCGAAATGCTACGCAAGCGAGAGTAAATCTAAACGTCACCACCCCCTACACGTCTTAATATGCGACCTTGCCTCCTCCACTTGCGCTTGTCTCCTCGTCCCGCCTCCTGGCCCCTCCTCCATGGAGAAAACAATAAAGTAAAATGAGAAAAAGACTTTACAATTGAGCTTTTGCAAGATATTGAAATATAATGCTGTTGTCAGTGATGTCATCATGACGAGAAGCAAGTGGAGGAGGCAAGTGGAGGAGGCAAGGTCACATATTGGGATGCACCCATGGTCGCATATTAAGATGCACTCCTAATTTCATGAAGTTTTTTTTTTTTTTTTTTTACTCTAATAGGCCAAGAGTATTAGGCCCAACCTGGAACAAATTACTAACAAGCTGGATTTCTCAGAATATGTTCAGAATACCTTTAGGAACAACATACTAAAAGTCTCAGGGAATCCACCTTGGGCTTTCCGAGAAATTCAAGATGGCGTCCAAATTATATGATATTAGAGTAGAGTAGAGTAGAGTAGAGTAGAGTAACTTTATTGATCCCCAGGGGGAAATTCAGGTGTCCAGTAGCTTACATAAATACACAAATGTCCACATGGACATTTCAAGACACAAATAACACAGGGATGGTCAGGGAGGGGAAAATAAAATAAAATAGTAAAGATAATAAATGTAAAAAAGGTAATTGTGCAAAAAGACTTTCTGTGAGTTGGCATAGACCAATGCAGAAAACATACTCTGTCAGTTCAGGTAGACAATCTTAACATGACCTGGAACAAGTGTTGATGGATACATCTATGATATACAGCTCCAGGCCTTTTTATTAGAATACTATGAAAAAGTTGATTTATTTCCATAATTCCATCAATAATGTTAAACTGTCATGGATTGTAGATTCATGGCCCAGTTTTTTAACTATTCCAATCATTATTTTTTTTCTTTTTATAAACGTTGGCCTTCCAGCTCCAAAAACCCATGAATTGGGGAATTCGCATTATTAGAATATTGTTATAAAATCAAATTTTTGTTCATCAAAATTCGGGTCACATTAAATCAGTTGAAATTTGGTACTTTCTACATAACATGCAATGGTCAATACTTGGTTAGGACATTCTCTGTCTTCATAATGGCCATGATGCGTTTAACATTGAAGTCAATGGCAAAAACAGTGCATGGGAGTTATGGAAGCCCATATATCCTTGATGCTTTGCTGTCAGCTGTTCCTGTTTGTTGACCTGGTACCCCACACTTCACTCTTCAATATATTCTGTAGATTTCCATGCCACGTTTTGGCGCTAACTCATCAGTTTAATTCTAAATTACCAGAAATGAAACCCCATTGAAAATGAATGGGGTTTCATTTCTGTTGAGTTAGAATTAAACTGGTGAGTCAACACCAAAACGTCTCCCCTGGCCTTTCAGAACACATGGGCTACACACATAGCGTTTTGCGAATGGAATTTGATATCAATGCAAACCTATTCCTTGCTCATCCATGTGCTTCCTGACGCCTCTGAATCCAGGGTTTTAATGGTCTGATCTCTTCAAACATCTGACTGGATTAGGCTACTGTGGAATGATCCCCGAGAAGAACAATGGGACTACTCCGAGGAAGGAAATTATCAAGTTCCAAGTTATGTTATGATACACTTTGGAATTAGATCAGAGTCTTGTTGTTACACGGGTATATTTGATTTACCCCAACTGTACCCTGTACTTCACTTTACTCGGTCTACAAATACAGGGCGGATGAGAATTCCGGTGCATATCACAAAAGCTGGCACAACTCCAGCCACCTACCTGACAACATGTAGGCCTAACTCTCATCA
>NC_085870.1:47636377-47674997 GCF_034702125.1 Engraulis encrasicolus | reverse complement strand
AAATCAGGCAAATAATGAATACTTTGAATTTGATGGTGGTAAGTATTCCTGAATACGGTAACATTTGTGATTGGGCAGCATTAATTCTGGAAATAAACTACTAAAAATATTACACTGTGTTCATTCAAATATGAATGACTACACATTTTCTTCCATGGCTTAAGTGGGGCAGCAATGACCTAACGGTTAGGGAGGTGGTCGATGAGAGGGTTGCAGGTTCGAATCCCACCCTTACCTCTCCGTAAACCTCCATCCCTGGCTGACATTGCCCCAGGGACTGTAACCAATACCCTGGAAATAACAGTAATAACAGTCTCGGCCCCAGGTTCACTAGGTGTGGTACGTAAAGCCACATGTCCCCTGCCAGCACTATAACCAGTACCCTCAACAACTGCAAGTGGCCTTGGATGGAAAGGGTCAACTCAGTGGAATACTGTTAAGTATATTGTCACAGAACCCATGTGACATACGGTGTGGTGCATTGGTGCATTGGTGCCTGGTACTGAAAGAGCTCCCTGTGACATATATAAATATATTATTTCTGAAAACATACATTTAGCGTATAAAAAATAGAGATGCACCCGATCCTGATTTTTAGGATCCTGCCGGATACCGTATCCACTGCTTAAGATCCTGCCGGATCCGGAACCGGATCCTACGAAAGGGTTGAAACATATAGCCTACTCGCACACGTGGGCCCTTTTTTATCACATTGGCTCAAACTATTTTTTAGACTCATTGGCTTACTGCCACACTGCCTGCACTGGCCACTTCCAAAGGGCTTTCACTCCATGCAGCAATTGGTGTTGTGAAAGACTGACTGTAAAATCTAGGCTAGAGATGCACCAGATCCTGATTTTTAGGTAACTGCCAGATACCGGATCCACTGCTTAAGATCCTGCCGGATCCGGATCCTGTGAAAAACCCTATTATCCTGCCGGATCCGGAACCGGATCTTGGATCCTGTGCATCTCTAATACAAAAGCATACAAGACAATGAGTGTGTACAGGGAGTGTAGCAAATACGCTTAATTTCACATATAAAAATCTTATCAAAACCATACAAAACCTGCATAACTCATACATGAGGGAGGGTGTGTGTGAGAGAGTGTGCGTGTGTTCGTGTGCGTGTGCACATCGCAGCAGTTCACACTGCCACAAGTTGTGTGTATGTGTCCGCCGTGATATTTTTTACACGTGCAAATTGCAACTCACTAGGGGGTGCTGGAGCACCAAATTGCACGGCTACTTTCAGCACTCATGCAGCAGTTTGTAAGGCCTTAGGTGTGTGTGTGTGTGTGTGTGTGTGTGCATCACAGCAGCTCGTACTGGCGCAAGTGCATGCGCGGTATAATGTCTCTGCAATCCCAGAAGACGTGTCGGATATTCTCAGTGTCCACCGCACACGTGAAGATGGGATAGCAGTAGTGGCGACCATCACCAGACGCAGTGGAGATCCTCTGTAGAGACACACACACACACACGTACACGCACACGCCCACGCACACACACACATGCACACACACACTGATATACAGTGCACTGTGTTCCAAGTTATTATAAAAATGACAAGTCATCATAATTTTCAAGTCACCAGCCATTAGAGTACAAATCAAATGTTTTTGAATGAACCATGACAATGGTATAAAAAAATCAAGTCCGGCCGGGGTAATTTCCCGATCCTCCCCTGTCTCTCTGTCCCATTCGCTTCCTGTCGACGTCTTTGACTGTCCTGTCAAATAAAGGCATAAAAGCCCCTGAAAAAATATTTTAAAAAAGAATGCTGCTGCTGTGAATTTTGAGAAAAAATGGCAAGTTTGGCCATATATTAAATAATGAACAATAACTTTAAAAAGTACAGGGATTAAAGTAGAAAACAATCCTGAGCCTGAACTTTTTGGTGTGTCCACGCGACCCTATACGATACACGGTGAAACGAGAATTTCATTACTTTTTAAACTTAGTATTTACACTTATGTTTATCTTATTTATCTTATTCTTATGTGGGTGCCATGGCAGGGTCAAAATTATGAATGACTTGAATGACTTTTGCAACTCGAATAGGGCCTACCAAGGAGACCAAACGGGTGTCAATAGCGCCAATCATTATTACATAATTACATACTTATTATGCATAATATTGTAGTTACATAGGCCATTTAATCACAAAAGCATTTGAAAAGTATATGTAGCAGAATATGAGCAACAAAGATTGAAATACCATGACATAACAGAGGTAAGACCATAATCTTTGGTTACTTAGGCCTAAATTAATCCTAAATTAATCCTGCCTTAAAAGATAAGAAAATGCAAATGCCTGGACATGGCTGAATAATAATGCAAAATACTTTTAGTTTTAACGAATTACAAATGCAAATCAACTTAATTCATTAATGTCATTTTGGTGGCTACTATGGACTATGTTGTCTGTGTCTGTGTAGATAGATGGGTCATTCCACGCCAAATCAACAGGAGCCCGTGCACTTAGGTCTCAAAAAATTCTGAAAATATTACCAAGTGTATTTGCGGTAAAGATGTTAACTGAAGCGTAAGCAGGTACTCAGGTAATGGTACTGGATTTACTTTCATTTGGATGTTAAAAAGAGTTAAAGATGTTAACGTTGTTTACTCTAAAAAGGTGTTCATAGACGTTCACTGAAAGGTACTTATTCTAGTAAAGATGATCTACCTTATTCAGGAAATTAAATGCTTTAGAGAGGTGATTTACTTTTATTTAGGAAGTTAAAAGGAGGAGTTGTACTGGGGACATGTTTGGGGGTTACACACCGGATGTTGTTAAATAAAGAGTACTTCTATCTGCTGGACACAACGTTCTCCGCCTCTGTTATTATTAACCAAATATCTAATGAACTTTAATCCCTGAAAGTAATGAAAAATATCAATTACAAGTCACTTTCATATTAAAGTTGAGCTCTTTAAATTAACATATAATTTGTTGATGATGAAGTGTGCCGAATTCCAATAGATTGCCTTTGATGTGAATTGAGTGATAACATTGGGATAAGATTTGATATTATGCATCTATCTATCTATCTATCTATCTATCTATCTATCTATCTATCTATCTATCTATCTATCTATCTATCTATCTCTCTGTCTGTCTGTCTGACTGTCTGACTGTCTGTCTGTCTGTCTGTCTGTCCAACCATGCATCTATCCAGCGCACCAAGTCAACTCTCAAAAAGGTCAAAGTTGAAGAAGTGACGACAACAAACGTCATTCATTTAAAAGTTTGTCTAAGAATTGTGGTCCCCAGCTGATGATCCTGCAACTAGCAAACAAGGCACCGGAGGAGGTGCTGCATGCCAAAGGCAAGGCAGGAGAGCACCAACCTGTATAAAGAAATGGAGACAGAGACTACTGTGAATAGGGCAGTTGGCGTCCAGGGAAGACTGGAGGACAACCGGGAAAGACTGGTGACGGCAGGAAAAACTGAACAGGGAGAAGGGGGTTGGTAGCCCTACCTTCTAGTTTCCCAAATGGGAAGACACCCAAACGAAACCACGAAAAATAGAAAGAAGAAAAAGCCCGAAGGCCCTCCGAGAGGCAGGATGGAAGAAGGGCCTACCGGGACGGATCACACGGTTATGGACAACAGCATGAAGACTAACGAGATTAAGCTTCTTAGGAAGTGCGGGTGCGGATGGGAAAGACTAAAAACTCTTAGGGGTCTGCATATCCATATGGGGAGGAAGAAGTGCAGAGGTGAGAGCCTCAAGCGACCTTGCACTTCTCAGGCAGGTGAAACAAGTGGGATCCAAGGCCAGGTTGAAAACCACAGCACCGTTGGGCCCAATTTCGTTGGGGAAGAGCTGGATGAGAGGAGGCAGGAGGAAGAGAGGGAATGCAATGATCCAAGAAACCATCCCAGCAGCACCCCCAAGCAACCCAGGAACTTAAACTTAAACCCCCAGTGCAGAGGAATAAAATCAAATGGCCAAAGTCCGACTTATGGCGTTGAGCTGAACGGTCGCATGACAGGGCTCTCCTGAACCAAAGTGTACTTATGATAGTTGGACAATAATACAAGATTGCTTTCAGTGCAAATATTCAGCCAGTCACTATTGTGTTTAAACCAATTTGTTATGAAGTTTTTGAATTAGGCTGACAAGGAGCGGGTCATGAGAGATTCGAAAGAGGCAGCTGGGAACATAACCTGGTTCTCACGCAGATGGATATTCATCCATCTGGAATTCTGCTGGTAACCTTGCCATTTTAGCCCGTGGGTGTATTCAAAAAAAGCTCGAACTTGATTGGAGAAATTAGGCAACAGTGACGTACTTCTTCAACCAGTCACATTGAAGTGGGCCGTGACGTAGATTGTCAGCGACCCGGGATAGAAACTCCAACAGAGCAGTTAGCATGTTGACAGTAGTTCCAGCCCAGCTAACATGTCTATAGCGGATCATTGGTGGCATTTGGACGGCAAGCCGCCTGTGGTATGCCACCTGTGTCTGACATCAGACCACTGACGGTTAAAAAACACACAAGGCATTGGTGGATTTTGGTTGGCAGTCCTATGAGACCAGCTGGCAGCTAACTGGTCTCATAGGAGTCCATTTTAACTGCTAGCTTGGAGGTAAAATTTGTACTGCCGTACTCAGAGAATGGTTGAAAGTACAGGATAATGGTAAAGCTCTACTATTTAACTCAAGGGAATGTGTAAAATAAGCTTATTTCCAAAAATGGGACGTGGTCCCCAGCTGATGACCCTGCAGCCAAAGAAGGTACACACAGAAGAACAATCTCTCGGGGGTAAATGTGTCAGGTTCTGTGGACAATTGTGCCTGCTGTTCTTTAATCTTGCCACTAGATGTCGCCATTTATCTTTGTATTTTTTGTTTTACCCTTTGCCATTGGCTACACCTGTCTTTTTGTTATTGGTTAATTGAATCATTGATGGTAAACTGATTGGGTTGCCTATTTAAAGCCTTTGTTTCCTTTTGACTCTGCTGAGATCTCCTAAAAGCCACATGTGAGTACTTGTCCCTGATTTTTTGCTACTGCTATTTTTGAGCTGCTGTTTTTGACTTTGGAACTTTGTTTATGACATACTTTTGCTTGAAGAGGATTTTTGCTTTGGACTTTCTTTGTGGATTATGGACTTTGATCATTAATGTATTTTGGACACTTGGAAGACTGCCTTTTGTTGGAATTTGAAGATTTGGGATTTAACTCTTTAGTTGCCATGGAATGCTACATATGATTTTTGAACTTTGACTTTCCCAAGAACTGTTGCCCTTTTGATACCCTTTTTGAAAGACTGAACTCTTGGCTCTTTGTTTTTGTTTTGGATTTTTGCCTGCTTGGATTTTGTCAACTTGACTTTGAACTAAGTAAAACTAAGTTTGAACGAACTCTAATTCTCTGCATTTCTGTCCTTCGTCTCCATTTCCTTCTGAGGGTGGCCTTGGGTTTTAAGACCCTGACAGAAGATCTCAGCCAACAATGGATGGAGCAGAGAATATGCCACTTCGTGAACCGGATCCAGTGCCAGTTTCTCACCCTTCACCACCAACTGACCCTACAGACCTGGCCCTTGTCCTCCAGCACCTGACGACGGCCGTCGGCAGCCAAGATGACACCATGCGTCGTCATGAACAGGTCTTAACCCAGTGGGGGGCTGAGATGAGAAGGCAAGCTGGCATATTGACTGTAATTCAACAGGCCCTCCAGTGTTTACAGCCTATACAACCAGGCCCTTCAGACACTCCAGCCACTCAAGCCACTCCGCCTACTATAGCCATTCCAACCTTTCTAACCTCTCCGACCGCTCCAGCCTCTACAGCCACATCCTCCAACACGCCATCAGAGTCCCGCCCTGTGCCCAGCCGTGAGCCCCGCCTGCCAACGCCAGAGAGGTACAGTGGAGACCCAAAAGGCTGCAGGGGTTTTCTGACCCAGTGTCATCTGTCCTTCGACCTCCAGCCAGCTGCCTACCCGACAGAGCACTCTAGAGTGGCCTATGTTATCACCCTCTTGACCGGAAAAGCCCTGGCCTGGGCTACAGCTCTCTACGAAAGCAAAAGCTCTGTCTGCGGATCCTTCGAATCCTTCTCCAAGGAGATGTTGAAGGTCTTCTCCCCAGAGGTCAGTAGTCGCACAGCAGCCAACAAACTACTTCAGCTTCGTCAGGGGCGCCAGTCTGCTGCGGACTATGCCATTCAGTTCCGCACCCTAGCAGCGGAGAGCGGCTGGGGTGAGCAGGCCTTGCTCGCTACATTCTACTGTGGTTTGGCTGACCGCATTAAAGATCAGCTAGCTTCGTGGGAGGAGGCCGAAAACCTTGAGTCACTGATCTCCCGAGTCATCCGGCTGGACAATCGGCTGCAGGAAAGAAACAAAGCCCCAAGAAGCATGTTCTCCTTTGCAGTTCCAGCCCATAGCACCCCAGCAGTCGACTCTTCTGATGGAGGACCAGAGCCCATGCAGCTGGGGGGAACCCGACTGTCACAGGCGGAACGTGAGAGGCGCATGAAGGAGCGCTGCTGCCTCTACTGCGGAAAGCCAGGACACTTTCGCAGCAACTGCCCGGAGCTTCAGGGAAAAGCCAAACCCCGTCCAGCCCCAGGAGATCTGTGACGGGGGTGACATCATCTCCTGGTCTCCCTACAACCGGATTCTTCGTTCCTGTCACACTCTCCTGGGATGACCAGTCACACACTCTGCAGGCCTTTGTTGACTCTGGGGCTGCTGGCAATTTCATGGACCTTTCCCTAGCACAACATCTTGGGATTCCCACCTCTGCCATTGACTCCCCTCTGTCAGTAACTGCCTTAGATGGCCGGCCTTTGGGTGGTGGCCTAGTAGATAGAATAACCTCTACCATTCATGCACGGATCGACAGTCACCAGGAGCAACTGTCATTCCACTTGATCCAGGCCAAAGAGTTTCCCATAGTCCTTGGATTCCCCTGGCTGACTCGCCACAACCCTCATCTTGATTGGGCCTCCGGCAAGATCCTCCAGTGGGGCCCTAACTGCCAAGCCAGCTGTCTCGTCCCAAGTTCCTGTCCCGAGTTTCTCAAGCCTCCCGAGTTGTCCCAAGCCCCTCCCGAGTTGTCCCGAGTCCCTCCTGAGTATCATAACTTGGCAGAAGTATTCAGCAAAGGTAAAGCAGCAGCCCTACCACCTCACAGAGCCTATGACTGTGCCATTGAACTGCTTCCCGGCACTTGCCCACCTAGGGGGCGCATCTTCTCACTTTCTGCTCCAGAACGCGTGGCCATGGAAGAATATCTCAAGGAATCACTGTCCTCAGGCTTCATTCGACCCTCCTCTTCTCCTGCTGGCGCGGGCTTCTTCTTCGTGGGAAAGAAGGACGGAGGCCTGAGGCCTTGCATTGATTATCGAGGACTCAACAAGATCACTGTCCGAAACCGTTACCCCCTGCCACTTATGTCATCAGTTTTTGAACTCCTGCAAAATGCCACCATCTTCACCAAACTCGATCTTCGCAACGCCTACCATCTGGTCAGAATTCGCAAAGGAGATGAGTGGAAAACAGCATTTAACACCCCAACTGGCCACTATGAATACCGGGTCATGCCCTTTGGACTCACTAACGCCCCTGCTGTCTTCCAGGCCTTGATCAATGATGTTCTTCGTGACATGCTGGACAGATTTGTTTTTGTTTATTTAGATGATATTTTAATATTTTCCAAGAACCATTCCGAGCACGTCCAGCATGTCCGACAGGTACTCACTCGTCTCCTCAAAAACCACCTTTTTGTAAAAGCTGAAAAATGCGAGTTCCACGTTCCCAAAGTGGCCTTCCTTGGCTATGTCATCTCGGAGGGGAGGATCCTCATGGACCCTAAGAAGGTGGAAGCAGTACGGGATTGGCCTGCCCCCATCACAATCAAGGAGACGCAGAGATTCTTGGGCTTTGCAAATTTCTACCGGAGGTTTATCCGCAACTTCAGCTCCATTGCGGCCCCCATCTCTGCACTCACACGAAAATGCAACTCCCCCTTCTCATGGACTACTGAGGCTAGCCAGGCCTTTCAGACTCTGAAGCAACACTTCTCCTCTGCTCCCATTCTCCAAAATCCAGATCCCACTCGACCCTTCATCGTGGAGGTGGATGCCTCTAATGTAGGGGTTGGCGCGGTCCTCTCCCAAAGATCCTCTGACGGTAAAATCCATCCTTGTGCCTTTTTCTCTCGCAAGCTCTCTCCGTCAGAGGAGAACTATGACATTGGAAATCGAGAGCTCCTGGCTGTTAAACTGGCATTGGAGGAGTGGAGGCAGTGGTTGGAGGGGGCTCAACATTCCTTCCTAGTGTGGACAGATCATAAGAATCTGCAGTATATCCAGCAGGCCAAGCGCCTAAATCCTCGACAGGCCAGGTGGGCTCTCTTCTTCAACAGATTTGACTTTAACATCTCCTACAGACCAGGCTCAAAAAATGTCAAACCTGATGCGCTCTCACGCCTATTTCAGTCAGAAAGTCTAGAGAGCCCACCTGAAACAATCATCCCTAGTTCCCGAGTCATTGCACCAGTGCGCTGGGGCATAACATCTGTAGTTCAGCAGGCCCTGCGCAATGACCCTGCCCCTGATAATGTTCCTGCAGGTCTCTTGTTTGTTCCCAGGTCTGCACGTGGTCAAGTTCTCCAGTGGGGTCATTCTTGTCGACTGGCGGTCCATCCAGGGGCATCTCGAACACTGGAGTTCCTTGAGCGGCGCTTCTGGTGGCCTACTATGAAGACGGACGTGCAGACATTCGTGGCCAGCTGTCACAACTGTGTCCAGGGGAAGGATCCACGCCAGAGACCCCAGGGCCTGCTCCACCCACTGCCCATACCCCGCAGACCGTGGTCACACCTCTCCCTTGACTTCATTACTGGCCTCCCTGCCTCTGAAGGTAACACCACCATTCTAGTCATTATTGATAGATTCTCTAAAGCCTGTCGCTTCTTACCTTTGCCCAAATTGCCCTCTGCCTCTGAGACTGCCAGACTCATATGTGACCATGTGTTTCGAGTCTTTGGTCTTCCCCAGGATCTCGTCTCCGACCGTGGACCCCAGTTTACCTCCTGCTTCTGGCGTGCCTTCTGCAAGCTGATCGGGGCGACTGTGAGCCTCTCGTCTGGCTTCCATCCCCAGTCTAACGGGCAGACTGAGAGACTGAATCAAGACCTTGAAGCCACCCTGAGATGCTTGGTCTCGAACAATCCCACCTCCTGGTGCTCCCAGCTCCCTTGGGCTGAATATGCTCATAACACACTGAAATGCTCAGCTATAGGTATGTCACCCTTTGAGTGTCAGTTTGGTTACCAACCATCTTTGTTCCCTGAGCAGGAGGTGGATGCAGGGGTCCCGTCAGCCCAGCAGTTTGTTCGGCGGTGTCGGCGTACATGGGGTAGAGCCAGACGAGCCTTGCTGAAAGCCTCTCGGCAGTACCAGCAGCAGTCCAATCGTCGTCGGAGGTTGGTCACCTTCCGACCTGGTCAGAGGGTCTGGCTCTCGGCTCGGGATCTTCCACTGAGGGTGGAGAACAGGAAGTTGGCGCCCCGGTTCGTTGGTCCCTTCAAAGTCCTCCGCAGGATCAACCCTGTGGCCTACACTCTGCAGCTCCCTCGCTCTATGAGGGTCCACCCGACCTTCCATGTCTCCCGTCTCCGCCCAGTGGTCACTTCCCCACTGGCTCCTACTCCTCGGCCGCCACCTCCTCCTCGACTCATCGATGGCCATGCCACCTACACGGTCAACCGGCTCCTGGATTCCCGCCGTGTTCGGGGTTCTCTTCAGTACCTCGTGGACTGGGAGGGGTATGGTCCTGAGGAGCGCTCCTGGGTACCGTCCAGGGATGTGCTTGACCGCTCCTTGGTTAGAGACTTCCATCGCTTGCATCCTGATCGCCCTGGGATCGTCAGGAGACGATCTTAGAGGGGGGGGTTCTGTCAGGTTCTGTGGACAATTGTGCCTGCTGTTATTTAATCTTGCCACTAGATGTCGCCATTTATCTTTGTATTTTCTGTTTTACCCTTGGCCATTGGCTACACCTGTCTTTTTGTTATTGGTTAATTGAATCATTGATGGTGAATTGTTTGGGTTGCCTATTTAAAGCCTTTGTTTCCTTTTGACTCTGCTGAGATCTCCTAAAAGCCACATGTGAGTACTTGTCCCTGATTTTTTGCTACTGCTATTTTTGAGCTGCTGTTTTTGACTTTGGAACTTTGTTTATGACATACTTTTGCTTGAAGAGGATTTTTGCTTTGGACTTTCTTTGTGGATTATGGACTTTGATCATTAATGTATTTTGGACACTTGGAAGACTGCCTTTTGTTGGAATTTGAAGATTTGGGATTTAACTCTTTAGTTGCCATGGAATGCTACATATGATTTTTGAACTTTGACTTTCCCAAGAACTGTTGCCCTTTTGATACCCTTTTTGAAAGACTGAACTCTTGGCTCTTTGTTTTTGTTTTGGATTTTTGCCTGCTTGGATTTTGTCAACTTGACTTAAAGTAAAACTAAGTTTGAACGAACTCTAATTCTCTGCATTTCTGTCCTTCGTCTCCATTTCCTTCTGAGGGTGGCCTTGGGTTTTAAGACCCTGACAAGATGCATTGGCCAAGGTGTAGTACGGGGGCGTGGTCTGAGGACACGAGTGAATGGAAAATTAACTCCCTTTTGCGTGGTCAGTGGGTGCGACAAACATTTACCTACTCCGCAAAATCCGAAAGAGGATATCCGGTTGTCAGTGTTCAGTGTGTGGCCAAATTAAGTGCAGCTGTTGGTCAGCAGTAACTGCTGGGGGTAATTAAGGACAGCTGACAAACATTCATGCTGTCCTATGACCTGTTCCACATTCCGACCCTCCGGAAGTGGCATTGCACTTAAAGTGGTAGTTCGCTATTTTAGACATTAAGCCCTGTTTGTGTGACTTCTGGGGTGAAGTAGAGATGTTCTCATCACAATTTTGACATTTGGTGCTGAACGGAGCATTTGGGTATTCAAGACTGCAGCCCCCCCACCTTTACATTGACTCCAATAGAGCACTCAAGCAATCGATTATAAAATGGCATTAAACTTTTGTTTGAGAAGACATGGAACTCACCGTGTGGTCAGTGGTAGACAGCGATAAATTGACCCGAAAATTGCAGTGAAATATGCCTTCTAACTGTTGTTTAGCATTTGGCGGACCTATTTTTCCCCAGACGCCGTTGAATAGCAGTAGACATCCAGCCAGTAGGTAGCGATAGTGTGTTGTTTATGTAGACATCAAGGAGCGAGAGAACGGGTATCTTTGAGCGGGACTGGCTACAAAAACTACAGCTTGCATACAAACCATAGATAGTAACGTAAACAAACGCACCCCCATTTCCGGTCGCGCGGAGTAATACTAGTCAAACCTATACAATCAATGAAGACGGACAATAATGGATATATCTTCTCTGGAAGCGTATTTCGCGGTGATTTTCGAGCCAACGTATCGCTGCCCACCTCTGACCACTCGGTGAGTTTCATGTCTCTGCAAACGAAAGTTTAATGCCATTTTATGATCGATTGCTTGAGTGCTTCATTGGAGTCAATGTAAAGGTGGGGGGGCTGCAGTCTTGAATACCCAAATGCTCCGTTCAGCACCTAATGTCAAAATTGTGATGAGAACATCTCTACTTCACCCCAGAAGTCACACAAACAGGGCTTAATGTCTAAAATAGCGAACTACCACTTTAACTATGCTTCCAATCGTGACCGTAGAAGAAGAATTGTACTCCACTCGCCATCATTCTGTAATACGCTGTTATGACGTCAGTAAACCCTCCTATATATCTATCTCTCCTTGCCTGCAGATAGCAAACAAGGCACCGGAGGAGGTATGCATGCCAAAGGCTAGGCAGGAGAACACCAACCTGTATAAAGAAATGTTTTCACTCAGTATGGATTAGCGATAAATGCAATGGATTACGCAATACCAAGAAAAATGTGGACGTTTTGAAAAAACGCGAAAGCATACAGGTAGTTCTAAGCCAACGTATGGGTAGCAGACAGAAGAGGAATGACGATGTCTTTCCCAATTCGGCACAGGTAGGCTGCCTCTGCATCAGTTATTGAATTGAAGTGCTACACAAACGTTATTGAAAGTTAGCCGTTAACTGAACCCCAACAGGGGATATAGAGGGAACATTGGGCTGTGAAAACATAGAAGGTACATAGGGCTGTGGGAACATAGAGCTGTGTGAAAGTGGTTAGGCTCCCAAAATAATGTGACATGGAGTTTGACACCTCTGTTCCACACACACACACACGGCGGGGTTCTCACCAGGAACTCATCACGGATGAAGTATTTAGCCCTTGTGACGCGCGGATCCTCTCCTGGCTCTGGGGCCACTGCAACACACACACACACACACACACACACACACACACACACACACACACACACACACACACACAATGCCAGTGAGTACACTGTTGTGTGTGTGTGTGTGTGTGTGTGTGTGTGTGTGTGTGTGTGTGTGTGTGTGTGTGTGTACCATCGTCGGGTGTAATATATCTTGAGAACTCTGGGAAGTAATCCTCTATGCGCGATTTTCCCGCCAAAACTTTTTCAGCCAGCAGGTCCTGTTTATTCAGGAAGAGAATCACTGAGTAGGTCCGAAGCCACCTGCACACACACACACACACACACACACACACACACACACACACACACACACACACACACACACACACACACACACACACACTTGTAGTACCTACTCTGGCCACCATCCTACACAGTGCATCTTTAAGGGGAAAAAAGCAATCTTAGCCTACATGGCGCATATGAAAAAATAATTCACCCCTAAACCTGACACGCTTTGGTCACGTCATGTGCAACCTTCTCTAAGGCTAATTATTAATGCATTTATAACAAAAAATAACCATTAAGCTACGGCTGCCCACACCTGTCCTAAACTAGGAAACATATACAGTATATAAACACCTCATATGAACACCCTGCATTTTGTCATAACCGGAACACACATGAACACCGGAACACACATGCATTCATATTTATATGCAAAAACACACATGTCTACCTACAAACACATATGAATGTTTACCCACAAGAAAAGAGATGGACTAACCTGTTGTTCCAGATGCTCCTAAAGAGGTCCAGAGCTTCCTGTAGGCTGTTGGTCTGGTTGTCTTCACGAATGACCATGTCATAACTGCTACTATCCACCACGAATATGATAGCCTCTAGATCTGCCACACACACACACACACACACACACACACACACACACACACACACACACACACACACACACAATAATGTGGAATGCGGTGTAGTGATGGTAGTATTTTTTAAATCAAGCATATTGTTTAAAAGCTACAGGCAAAAATGTAGCTAAAATTTTTGACCTGTTGATGGCAATAGAGAGTTTGAGCTCAGGAAGGTCACGGGATGAACTTGTTCTTAGCTGAATGCGACAAACAGTTAAGCGACTTTTATGACAATTTTGATTGGTTGTCACGGCCAAACGATTAAAGATATCCCATATTTCTCAACCTTAACGGCGTTACAGCTACACGTGCGTTGGATCAGACGTTGCATCCGACGCCTGCTCCAACACTGCCTCCAGGCAAGTCCGGGCTGTTGTCGATCCAGCGTGGCTGCTGGTTTCTCCAACCACTCTACACCATGTGCCGTTTCCTGGCTGCAGACTTCTCCAACTACCACAACCTGCACGGCCTTCTTCGTCCATCCTCAGCGTCCTTGCGGCGTCCATGCCCGCGTCTTGCTCGTTATTGGTGACATGGCGAGCTTGGATGCCCCCCTCTGCCGGCGTCTCCGCGGCTCCTCCGTCCATAGAACTTCACCGGCTTGTTCGGCTGCCTCCTTCAGCCGAGCTCGCCCCCCACGACGGGAGGCTCTGGATTTTCGTATCCCGCCATGGCCTTTTCATTGCCGCCCCCGCTGTGGGCTTCCATATTTCTCCACTAATGTGAACGCTCCATACCGTCATGATTTACGGACAAAAAAATAACTTTCCATTGCCGTTGTGTTGTGTTTTAGTCTCTGTATGTCTTTGAATGTCTGTTCATGCTTTTGTTTAATGTTACATGTTGTGTAAAGCGTCTTTGGGTATTTAGAAAAGCGCTATACAAATTTGATGTATTATTATTATTATTATATTCCTTGAGACCCCATATAAAGCTCAGTCCAAAGATGCTAATAGCGAAAAATGGCGTCATAGGATCCGTAGGATTCGTCTTGGCCCAACGATTCAGGAGATACCAAGTTTTTGAAAATTGGACCTGCAACTTTGGCCTGCTGGTAGAGTGTTGGGGCTGGGTACCTATAAATCGCTGTGGGTTATGCTGAGGCTGCCCCAAATATGTGTGTCGATTTACAGCATTTTCCTATGCACAGTACTATGGGCTGCCATAGACTTGCTGAGGAGAAAAAAAGTTGTTGAATAATAACAAGAAAACCTACTATTAACACTTAAGGGGCCTTCACCAGCTTCGCTGCTTGGGCCCTAAAAAAACACAACATCAGCCGTCTTCAACCAACGTGTGTGCCATTTGCCAACATCTTTCAGTACAAAGGGAGGGCAGAAAATGAAGGAAAAGCGAAAAATAGAAGAAAACAGGTTCACTAAAATTATTTTTCTGATGATGCAGGTGGGTAGATGACAGTTAGGCAGAAAAAAACGATCGTTTTTTTTTTTTTTTTTTACAAAACATTGTTTATGAGGGGGAAAAGGTGCATGTCTACATAGTGCAGCAATTCATCTTTCAAAAAATCCAAGTGGTCACAATGTTGGTCTATTAATTGATTATTTATTTACATTGATAAAGCAATTTGCTGAAAATATTTCCTTTGGTGTGACATTAAGAAATAAATACAGTGCCTTCAAAAAGTCTACACACCCCTCTTCAAATGTCAGGTTTTTGTGATGTAAAAAATGACAGAAAGACAAATAAATTCACAGCTTTTTCCACCTTCTATCTAAACTATTAACCTGTACAATGCAATTGAGAAACAAGCATAAAGCTTTAAATGGAAACAATAGAAAATAAAAAACTTCAATTAACATGGTTGCATAAATATACACACCCTTAAATTAATACTTAGTTGCAGCACCTTTGGCTTGTCTGGGTCATTCCAAAACCTCAATATTATTCTGGTGAAGCCATTCTTTTGTAGATTTAGGTGTGTGCTTGGAGAAATTGTCGTTCTGAAAGATTGGTTCCTATTAAGATTCCAGACGATGCCCGGTGATATCCCTTGAGCATTTTCAGATATTGAGCCTTTTATGCTTGATGTGCTGCAGCCATAGATTACAACAGTCTTTGGCTCCCAATTCATGTTATGCTGACCAAATACCCTATACCATACTTATTTTGAGTTTGTTTACATGGTGGGATGTGTATAAGAACAGGTGGTGAGGTATGGACATCGGTGGGGGTGGGGTCATGCATGTTTGGGGGCGGGGCATTCACCCAAAAAGCCTGATTTTCCAAGTCGGAGACACAAAGGCCAACATTTCGCCAAACGTGGCTTTATATCTCATAGTGGGTTGTTTGGTTTTGCTGTTTGTAGTTGACCAACACTTACCCATCAGGATAAGAGTGGGTGATGTGTCAATTTCAGATATTAACCCTTTCATGTTGATTTCGCTGCAGCCATAGCCCACAAGCTTTTGACAGCTTCATAACTGCACTATGATTAACCATAGAGCATTTTGGGTGGTAGGCCTGCCACATCAAAGTGGAGAAAGTGTCCACGTACCAAATAAATTTTAGACAATTACATAACTAGCTGTTTGTCAAGCAGAAATATGTAACATTTAGGCGAATATTGGTGGTGTCAGCTTAGACATACCCAGAAACAGAAGAATTACTAATTCAACACAGAATTTCACCATTTCATACATTGCTATTTACTCTTCCTGTGCTGTTGTAACACAAAATAAAAATTGTAAGTAATAATTACATAATTTTTGGCTGATTATTTGTTTGCCTACAAAGTACATAATTTCAGTGGTGGTCGTATTAACATGGAAAGAGATAAAATTAAAAATGTAAATCCACAAAATGACATTGTAATTGACCTTTTACCAGCCCATGCCATATCAGGGTGTGACACTGTGGCATCCTATTTTGGTATTGGTAAAGGCTCTGTTATCAAGACCCTAAAAGCTGGATATCACTTGACATCAATTGGTAATGTGCTGGCACCATTTCAACAACTTTCAAGTGAGGCCACTAACTTTGTGTCGGCATGTTATGGCATTCCAGACAGTATCAGCATGTCACATACAAGGTTGGTGGTATGGGGAAAAAAGAATGGGAAAGGTCATTTATCTTCACCTAACCTGGCTGCTCTTCCACCAACAACAGAGGCATTTCTTGAGAATGTGAAAAGGGCTCATTTTCAAGCAATATTGTGGAGGACATTGGTTCACACTCCACCTGAACTATCTCCTGAAGCATTTGGATGGAAGAAAGACCCATGCAACAAAGCACTGATACCAATAAGTGTTCCAGAAAAGGTCAAAGTGGCACCAAACTACATTTTACAGATGATCAGATGTGGTTGCAAGAGTAAAAGCCCCTGCAATTCTAAGAAATGTAGCTGTGCTGTAAACAGTGTGCCTTGCACCATTTTCTGGGATGCTGCCGAACCAATGTTGTGTGAGCTTTACTGTGTGTGTGTGTGTGTGTGTGTGTGTGTGTGTGTGTGTGTGTGTGTGTGTGTGTGTGTGTGTGTGTGTGTGTGTGTGTGTGTGTGTGTGCGCGCGCGTGTGCGTGTAGTACAATGTAGGCTATAGGTGTTTTAGGTGTTAAGGACTCTGTATGTTGTATACTGTAGGTGTAGACAGGTCTTTCTGTGCGAATTTAAATGCATGTACATGTCTTATTTGATGGTTTCATGGACTTTTAAGTGATCATTTACAGTATTTGCCTACTGCTTAAACACTATAGGCAGATGCTTAAACCAAAGTAGCGTATCGTTAAGTTGTTGGTGCATAACTTAAACACTTATTGCTTGACTTTAAAGGGACACTCCACCCATTNTGCATTAGGCTTTCCANTGATAAACACCCAGTCATACTTTTGAATGGTCTTTCAAAAATCTCTCAATTCCCCCTGAGATAGGAGAAATCCGCATTCATCTCTTAACACTTCCTATGTCAATGATGTAAAAATGGTCATTTTGCATCATCGACATAGGAAGTGTAAGAGAGGTGGATTTCTGTTGAGACTACAAGCCTTTTTCCCACCTTTTCAACCCCGCCCATAGGGGGTTGGACCTAATGCTCTAACAGACCTATCACAGATCAGTGTCCCAGTGCTTTTGAAATCACTGGCATTGAGGCTCCAGTAAGCAGTGTTGCCAGATTGGGCTGTTTCCCACCCAATTGGGCTGCTTGGGATGGCCGTCTGCGGGTAAAAATGGCATTTTACAGGAACACTTGCCCACTCTTTCCCATCAACATCAATAGAATTGGGCGGGATTTAGTGCTTCCAGGCGGATTTTGAGTATTTTTTGGGCTGGAAATCATCAGCCTCATCTGGCAACACTGCCAGTAAGTCACTGGCATAGCTGGAAAGGAGAAGCTGGAGCACACTGCAGCTTAGTTTTCAAGACTTTATTTTGTGCACACACCCGACCAACATTTCGGTGTTGCTACACCTTCTTCAGAGTCAAATGATAGCAAGAGAGAGACACACATTTCAGGACTTGACATTCACAGGTGATCCCACTTGGTTTGGCTAAATTGGTCTCATCTCATTGCAGGTAATTGACCCCACCCCCCAACACCAGGACAAGATACTCATGAACGGCGTGACGTTTTCCATGTGCGTTACGCCCATTTATGGGGGAAAACAACCCATGCAAGTCAATTGGTGATGTTGGGGTTTAATAAACGAAAGATACGGACCTGTAGACTAGCGTTGTTCACGCGCAACATGCCGAAAACGTGTTGTGTTGCCGGCTGTTCAAATAATATAGCCAAACAGCCGTGGCTGAAGCATGGAATGTGTTAATTTAGGCTAGCCGATGTAGCATGTAAGTCAATGAGACATTCGGTTTGTTTTCACCCATAAAGGGGCGTAACGCAAATTTAAGAGCAAAGTACCCGGATGGCCGTTCATGAGTATTGCAGACAATTAGACAGAGAGGCTTTGTGGAAAGGCATTTTGGATTCATACTCTAAATTCAGTGGAGCCTCAGGGCATAAATGAGGAACACAATATGTCTTGCTCTCTGTAACAAATTGTTCCAGCATCGCGGCTGTGGTCTTCTAATAATTGTAGCTGTGGTTTTATTGACAATGTTCTTTGTGTATTGTTTTTTTCACTTTTTTATTTTGTTTTGGGAAGTTGGCAAGCTGTCTAATTGTCTACAATCTTGTCCTGGTGTTGGGGGGTGGGGTCAATTACCTGCAATGAGATCAGACCAATTTAGCCAAACCAAGTAGGATCACCTGTGAATGTCAAGTCTTGAAATGTGTGTCTCTCTCTTGCTATCATTTGACTCCGAAGAAGGTCAGAAACGTTGGTCGCGTGTGTGCACAAAATGAAGTCTTGAAAACTAAGCTGCACTGTGCTCCAGCTTCTCCTTTCCAGTGATGTCTGTCCCACTGTGATGCACCTGCAAGCAGGGTTGCCAGATGAGGCTGATGATTTCCAGCCCAAAAAATGCTCAAAACCAGCCTAGATGCTCAAAATCCCGCCCAATTCTATTGATTTCTATTACTAAAATTGGGCGGGTTTTTCTGCTAAAAGCCATTTTTACCCGCACACGACCATCCTAAGCAGCCCAATTGGGCGGGAAACAGCCCAATCTGGCAACACTGCCTGCAAGCTGAGGGAGGGATGATGCATAGAGTCCCAAATAACTGGGTGTGGCCTGTGGAACTTGAGCATTGCAGTGCATTATGGGGATTGTTGTCACAAATCCACAAGCACTAAAAAGTCATTTTCTGCCTTTTCTTGGCCAAGAAGGCACCAAATTAGAAATGTATGTTACTATTCTACTATACATGTGACCCACTTTCAGTAACATATTCATGTCTCCACCGGTGGAATGCCCCTTTAAACAAAAGTAAGCATTGCACTTTCATACCAGTTTAGCAAGGCACTTGCTCCTTTACGCAACACACAGACTCCAGCTGTCTACACACAATTTCATACACAAGACAAAAGTAAAATCTCAGAGTGTCATTGTGAAAACACATCTGTTAAAAAACAAAACACACTGATGTATGACAAGATTTAGACACAGACAATAAAACACATGCTTTCAAAATTGAACACTATTCTGCCATGTTACAAAGTTGCATGCTTTATATTACATTGCATTTGTTTTATTTTGCATTTATTTGTTTTACTTTGATTGCTTTTATGCTAAACAAGGCGAATAGCACAATGGTACTAAAGTGTAGAATATAGAGTATGGCATTGACTGACTCACGTACTGTAAAACCTAGCCTGATACATGCCGCCAAGAGTTTTGTCTTCATCATCACATGTTAGGTAATGTGAACATGATAGTTTGTAGAAATAGTGTCATTTTCAGAACACAACCAAGCAAGACCACTTGAGCAAACTGACTGAACATGATATAATTTTGATGATGTCATGTAGATGTCAGCTGCATAGTGTGTCTGTGAAAATGTATTGTATTTTGTGAATACCTCATAACCTAACAAAGTAGCCTATACTGACTTGATTGTCATTGATGATTGTCATTACAGCATGTTGACGTAACCCCATATTTATATCATATTTAGATGTTTGAAAATTTGTGAATATAACCAATACACAAAAAAAGGTACATAAGCTCACCTACACACTGTTGTATTTAGAGTGATGTACTGTTTGAGATATATTTTGCTTCGGTTGTCCTGTACTGTAATGTCCTGTACTGTAAGGTGCAGTTTTGTAATGTTTTTGGGGTCTTGTGTGAAAATGTACATTCTGTGAGACTGAATAGACTGCTCCAAAAAGAAAGACAACTGTTTTAAAGTTGATCTAATTTGTTTTCTCATTTGGTGCTTTTGTGTGTCTTTTGACATGAAAGTGAGGTTTTGACAAAAGATTGTAAGGTTTTTATGGCAATGTTTATGCTTTCATAGCAGAGCTTCCTGTTGCCATATATGTGATGGGTAATTGGCTTGTTTTGACTCTATGAGCCAAATTTTGCAAATTGTGTGCAAGCAGTCGGCAAAAACTGTAATACCAGTCAGGATACACTGGATTGACTTAATTTTTTGACTCAACCGTATATATAATGTATAGCTGTTTTCCTATGTTTAGACCTCTCTCTCTCTCTCTCTCTCTCTCTCTCTCTCTCTGTCTCTGAGCGTGCGGTACTGTATGTTGCAGTGTATATAGGTCTTTCTGTGTAAATTTAAATGCATGTACAGATCTTATTTGATGGCTTTATGGATTTAAGTGATCATTCAATACCAGTCTGGATACACTGGATGTATGTCATTTCTTTACTCATCTTTTGGAACAGCCAACGACTGCTCACCAGCTACCCCCACACTCTGTTGTTCTTTTTTCTTCTTTTTTTCTTCTAGGCTACCTACCGGCGATGTTGTCATGTATGTTGTCATGATGTGATGTTATGCAGGATCTCATAATGCACAATCCGTTCCATACTTTACAGTCTTATTCTAAGCAATGTTGTGAATGTTTTTACTGAGGCATTTGTTGATTTGTCATTCATGACCTGATTTATATAACTAAATGCATAAAAATAGGCAGAAATCGCATTTTTTAAGGTTATTAGCAGTATTTTCTCTGTACCTGGATAACAAAAGGAGATAGCCACAATTAACCAGAGTAAATATTCTTGTATGTACGATATTAACAAAATAAAAAAGGAACTTTGAAGCTGGCATTTTCAGGTGGTCAGATTCATTGCATCAAAATATAATGCAAATTAGTGCATATTTAATTATATAATAGCCTAATTAGCATATTTAAACATAAAATATAGAAAACTTGTAATACATTTTTTTCTCCAATTCATACGAGTAATCATCTGATAAAGTTTCATATTGATATCTGCAAGTTAAAAAAAATACCCTATTCACCTACAGTGTCTCGCCTTATTTGTGGGATTGCTGTTATGAAAGGGTTAATTATTACCCCATATTGGGTTTGTTTCAATAAGGGCAGTGTTAAGGCAGTCCAATGTGAATGTCTTTCAGGTATAATAAGCAATTTGGTACATTTTGTAACATTATTCACAGTAATATTAGGTGTCTTTAGTTTTTTGTCATAATTTGCATTTATGGGACAATAAAGGCTCAAAATCTGGAAATGCTCAAGTGATATCACCGGGCATCGTCTGAAATCTTGACGACTTGCCTAAAATCTGTCAGATAAAGCAAAAAAAAGAACTTTATCAAAGAAATCTGGGTTCAACCCCACGGCTCCCGGACTAATATTTGAGCGTTTTAAAAATGTCACACTGTAGGACAGTCATCATGTCACACTAAAGGACAGAAATGCAAAACTGAGCCTGAAACAAAATGCATCAACATGATTATTTTGTCTTTTGATCATAATGTAATGTTGTAGTCAATATTGACCTACACTTTATGCTTATAAGTCTTTAAGCCATAGATTATCAACCTATCATAACACGTAATGACAGCCTGCGGTCATTAAATTTAACCGGCAGAGCTCATAAGACTCATACTGAAGTGTGACGTTGGCATGACCATCACACCTCACCCTCTTTGTAGGTATGCTATGACTGTCACATCATTGAACCTGTAGTGTGTAGTGGCCAGTGCCTGTTTGGTATCTCAAGCTGGACAGCACATTTATGCTATATTGAGCTCTCCACAGCATACTTTATTAATCTATACTTCTCTATACTCTCTCACTCATTTAATCATTTAATTATTAAACTTAATTTAATGTCTGCAACAGACTGCTCCAGATGTTTTACCAGTCTGTCATGGCTAGTGTGCTTTCATATGCTGTGGCATGCTGGGGCGGGAGTGATAGGAAGAGAGATGCTGGACGTCTGGACAAGCTAGTTCGGAAAGCAGGATCTGTTGTTGGCACAGAACTGGCTCTTAGTACCACAGCTGAAAAGAGGACATTGGGCAGATTGGACTCTATAATGGACAATGACCATCACCCCTTGCACTCAGTCTGTTCAGTCACAGATTCTTCGCCATTCCCTGCAAGACTGACAGGCTGCATAAGTCCTTTGTCCCCAGGGCCATCCAGTTATTTCACTCCACAACTCAGAAGAACACAACGAAAGAGATTGTTATTGGTGACTGGACCGCATAACAACCCCCCCCCCCCCACATTTTATATCCTGTGACAGTATCTAGAATCAACAGCAAATTTTCATCAACAATGCATCAAAGTATAAATTCCAATGGCCAATAAAGGAATAAGCAATTTGAATACACAATATTTATCTAGTCAAACAACAAAATAAACAAAAAATGTACAACCAGTTGTTTTAAAACCTATTTCTCAGATAGCTAGTCCTTTGGTGTGACCTGTTTGTCCTTTGGTGTGATACTTCAAAGTGTCACACCATAGGACTTTTACCATCACAACATAGGTCTTTTGAGCTTTTGAGTTAATTTAAAGCCATGTCATTGTCAACTGAAACACAATTTCACCTTTAGTAAGATGCATTTTCATACATCTACATAAGAAAAAAATATGAAAAATATACACTATTGTCAAAATGTATTTTATGGCTGTCACACCAAAGGACTACAAAACTAATACATCTTGTGGTAGCAAAACATAATTGATTGATTGAATAACTCTGAGAGAAAAACCTAAAATCCACCCTTGCCATTAGCTTCTTAAGGGTCTAAAGTCACAATTTATGTACCGCTGGAGCTTGACGGAATCTGAATATTGCCCCCAATCTGATACATTACATTTGGATGTCCATGCATTGTTTTATCCATGAAGGAGCAACTCTCTTAGTTTGTAAGGGGCAATAAAGGTTCATTTCCCAATAAGCCTCTAGGGGATAGTTATGAATCACTGGTGCTGATTGCTATTGGCTAAAACTATCATTGTATGTGACATCATTCCATGTGACCTCATTTCCTGTGGTGGTCTTTAAGTTCAGCCACTGGCATTGTTCTGCCCTTCTTCTTGCTTCTTCTTTGTCTGTACCTGTACCGTTAACACCTCATTGGAGAGAGGGGGTGGGGAGGCCTGTGGACAGGCCTTTGGGGCCTAGTGGCCTCACCTCTTCCTCTCTCAAGCCAATAAACCTTGCATTTCTGAATTCCAACTATTGTACTGGATCTGGTCTTAAATATTAATTAGTAGTAAAACCTAGATACTATCAAGCTTCAACAATGGCTAATTATCCACAGAATTAACAAAAAATATGATGTCACACCACAGGACATTGTTTTCTGTAACAAAGTTTCATAAGTCCATACGGTCTCAGAAAAACAGGGAAAAAATTAAGCATTGCCACTTGCTAAAATAGACACCTTGAAAAACATGCCAGGGTTGTTTAGACAAATGACTGAGCTTTGATTATTTATTTAAAAATGCTTTAATATGGAGAACCAGGCTTGCGACAGTCACACCATAGCACAAATGTGACATTTGACTAAAAAATTAAGTATACTTATTTAAGCTCTGGATTTATTACATATTACTTTTTCACAACTGCGACATTAGTTTAATCATTTAAAGCATTGACAATTTTGAAAGCATGAATTTACTTAATTTTAAGAGCCTGCGACAGCAAAATTTACACGTCATGTCATCTACCCAGGTACTAACAAATGTATTTACAGCCGCGCGCAAAAATTGAAAGACCACTTCGAAATGTTCAGTTTTTCTGA
This sequence comes from Engraulis encrasicolus, assembly GCF_034702125.1. NCBI lineage: Eukaryota > Metazoa > Chordata > Actinopteri > Clupeiformes > Engraulidae > Engraulis > Engraulis encrasicolus. The sequence continues at coordinate 47,651,143 of NC_085870.1, read as the reverse complement.
TTTTGCTATGGATAGGTATGGGTTTGAGAGAAACAAACATTGTTGTGTCATTCTATAAAGTACCAACAGCATTTCCTCTGAATTTCGAAAGAAAATAAGATGCAATGTTTCCAAATCTCAAAAAAAATCCAAAGAAAATAAGTTAATATTAATTTAAAAGCAACATAATAGTAATGCATTAACTTGGGAAGAGTTCAGAAAACAATATTTGGTGGAATAGGCCTGATTTGTAGTCACAGCTTTCATGCGTTTTGGCATGCGTCCCATTACCGCAGAAATACACCTACCGCGACAAGAGCGAGGCAAGCGACGGAAGTAATTGACTTTGTATTGAGTCGCGCGACAAAAGCAATTCTGGAGACTAGAGCGATTTGCACGACGAGCGTGACAGTTTGAAGTTGAAATCCTTTCAACTTTCTATGACGCGGTTCGGCGACAAGCCGCGACAGCCAATGACTGTATAGAGGTCAGTGACCACAGCCAATGGGAATGCTTGAATGCTTGCCTTCTGCCTGTACGGACATACTCTCTCTTCAATCGCTCGTATCGCTTGCTGCTGCACTCTGTCGCTTGAATCGCATCGCGCCTGGTCTATTTGTGCGGCTACGCCTTCACATTGTTCTTGGATGACTTTATTCCAGAACTGGTGCAAGAAGTTGCTGAGCTTGGCCAGAATTGTGACCATCCAGCTTCCTCTTGATCACATTCCAGAGGTTTTCAAGGGGGTTTGGGCCTGGTGTTTGGGCTGAGCATGTCAGGGTATTGATCTGGTGGTCCTCCATCCACACCTTCATTGGCCAAGCTGAGTGACTGGAGCATTGTCCTTCTCTAAAAAAAACAGTTGTCAGCATTCGGGAGCATTGTCAGAAGATTAGGAAACAAGTTTTGGCTCAAGGTAACTTAATATGTGGGTTCAGAGACACGCCATTTGCAAAGATGAATCTGACCTATTTCAGCCTTGTTAAAGCTCCCTCAGATCCCTCCCTCCTATCCTTGGCCAAATTTCACATCTAATCCAACACCTGGACATCTAATGGTTAGCTTAAGACCTGGAGAGGTCTATGAACCACAGTATCTTGCACCTGCTGTGAAATTTGGCAGAGAATAGGTGATCTGAGGGTGCCTCAGCAAGGCTGAAATCGGTCAAATCCATTGTTGCAAATAATGCGTCTCTGAAGTCACATACAAATTTACCTTGGGTCAAAACATGATTCCTTCTGTTCTGACAATGCCCCTAAACGCTGAGGACAGTTTTTTAAGAGAAGGACAATGCTCCAGCCACTTAGCTTGCCAATCGAGCTGTAGATGGCGGACCACCAGACAACCCTGTACACACACACACACACACACACCCACACTTGTACTCACAATCAGAGAATGAGATCCATTTCCTCCAGGGATCATTCATATCCACATCGTAAGTACTGCAGAGACACACACATCAGAGATCACACACACACACACACACACACACACACACACACACACACACACACACACACACACACACACACACACACACACACACACACACACACACACACACAGAAAGAATTGGAATTTTAGCCCCTTTATTAACAGACTATCGGCATTAGTGTTTCTCAACGGGGGCGTTGGGGAGCCCTAGGGGGGCGTTCAGAAGGATACAGCTCAGTGGAGGGGGGGCTTAGTGCCCATTGGGGAGCATTATGCTATTCTATTTTTCAATACTAAGGGGGGCGTTGGCAGGCTTATGATATGGTCAAGGGGGTGTGAGAGGTTTATAAGGAGGTTAAGGGGGCATTTGTTCAAAAAAGGTTGAGAACCATTGATCTACATTGACATTTCTTAAGATGAAGTAGACCAATCATAATCATATTTTGAATAGTACTGTAACCTATGTATGTCGGCTAATATTAGGCCTATATCTTTCAAAATGGAAATGTAGCCTATTTGCCAACATAGAGACTACCAGACTAAATTATAGAGTAGCCTATAGTCCTATGCAATGTAGGCCTAATGAAACAAATTATTGCATACAGTTGGTCCCCCTACAATGCACACCCTTTACCGAGGTAATGCCACGTCATCCACCTCGGTACGTACCGGGCCTAGCTGCAGTGTACCCAAACAACCGCCGGGTGGCACTTGGGAGCGCTTGCTGTACTTGGTAGCGCATGTTCAGGTTTGTATTGAGAGATCAATGACCCAATAACCCATAATCCAGAAGGATTTAAAAAAAACTGTATATATATATATATGATATCTCTCTCTCTCTCTTTCTCTCTCAATACACATTCACTCACGCGCACACACACGGGCGCTCGCATGCATACATACACATACACACACACACTCTCTCTCTCTCTTTCTCTCCCTCACTCTCTCTCTCTATCTTGTCCATATCAGATAACCATAGCACAGAGTGGTGAAGAAGCGCAAATGTGTTGGCAACATTTATTACCATATGGAATATTTTAGACGATGTTGACGGCATATTAATATGCTCATATTCACCAGCACGCACCGATTCAGCGGATAACAACATGCCTAATTAAATTGTGTGAGAACACCTCCAGGAAGTAGGAAGAGTCATAAAAAGAATAAATAGCCTAATGAATTTTCTTTTCTTTTTTTTAATGATGATCGGATGAATTGCCATTAATGTGCAAGCTCTATGTGTAGACCTAAATTGAGTGTAGCCACAAGCCCCTATACCGATTCTCGCATCGCAAGATTTGAAACGTCTAATATTGCAACTTCAAACTTGTTTTCTGGATGTGGATACTTTTTTCGTTTGGTAAAAATTACGGAGAGTGCAATAGGGGGCCTAAACCTCACTGCAGTAACCTACAGCGCCGCGTTTGAGCGTTTAAGCGTTGGCTATTTATCTTACATCGCCAACAGCTGGGGCGATAACCTAACCTACACTTCCGTAATGAATTTAATGTTGTCACATTGGCAAAAATTAGCAAGCGATTGATATTGCTGTTTTCGTGCTCAAATTAAGTGTAAGCAACTGTCGGGGTACAGGCGCACACATGCGGAACTCTGGTAGCCATAACCAACAGAACAGATGTCACGTGTCAGATGTCACATCCCCACCTGCATTTTTGCTGTTTGCTATGACTAATCAATGCACCGAGTGTAGTGTAGGCCTATGCCATTAAATTATGCCCAAAAAGTATGCCTATGCCAAAACATTTTTAAACTAAACAATGTCTGCGCAGCCAGGGATTCTCTCTCTCTCTCTCTCTCTCTCTCTCTCTCTCTCTCTCATTCACTCACTCACACACACACCCGCGTGTTCATATAGGCTAGGAGAGGACGTTAATTTGGCATAGGTCAACTGCAAGGGACTACTAATTTGTGACTTGAAGTTGACGTGATGTGTGAATAATTACGCTATGCAACAGGCATATTTAGCCGCCCATTGAAAGGCGCGTACTCAGTCATTTTTGTGCTCATCTTATTGTGGTAGCCTGAATGTGACTGTCGTGCCGAAAAGCGAGTCCCTGCCAGAACAAGAGTGCCCTCATTGAAACCAATGTCATTTTTTGAGAGAAAAATATACTCATTTTTGCAGAATGAATTACATAATATATGAACTAAAATATGCTTATGAAATATTACTCGTCCTCCACTTAATATGAGCTATTTGACTGAAACCGCAACATTTGTTATGACAATTATTCGATTCCTTTATGGAAATAATAGCCTACTGAAATTGTAACCAGCTCTTTGTAGCCTAATTCTTCCAGAAGGAATGCAGATGCTTTATGGATATGCTTTCCATCCATGCACTCTCCGTGCAGGGGTGGTGGAAAGACACCAAACGTGCCATCACCATCCCCCCGGACCCACGAAACCCACTGCGCTCCGAAGTTGAATTCCTTTCACTACTTTATTGCTATGTGTGCATAAAGCGCATGTTCGATTTGCTGTAATAGGCTACGACCAGTAGCCTCGACGTGTCTGTCTTTTCTTTTCCTTCTTTCAATATTTAGTAGGCTAACATATGTTTAAGCCTAAAAATATAATAAATAAATAGAAATAATTTGGTATCCATGTCTGGTTAGCGTCTGGGCATTTGTGGTCTTTACCTGGTTCTCCGCACCATCTTATGACAATGTTGAACAATGTTGAACAAAAAAACGGATGCACACACGTCATACTCTTTTATTACCTCATATTGTTTTTATTGTATTGATTTTTAATTCTGTGTATAAACAAATAAACGTAGGCTAAACTTGAAATTTCAGTAAGAGTGTAAATTTATTTTACAAGTAGGCCTACAGAGTTTTAGTAGACAATGCCTACACAGCAGCCTTTACAAGTTGCCTAATGTAGGCTACACTGCAGATAAAGACAGCAGAAAACATCCTTTCTGCCCGGCTTAACCAGAATTGCGTTCCGTCCCTTTCGCTGTGTCTCCTGCGACTCGGCAGTAGTGCGCTGTTTCCCTTCACCTACCAGTGGGCTCACCACCTAGATCGATGATTTGGTCGATGACTGTAGGCCTATCCAGGTGACTGGACACTTAAAAGACTTTGTAAGGATTTATTTTTAGGCATAGCCTACTTAGATTTTTTTGAATGCCGCCTTTGTCCTGGGTGAATTCTGAATCAAGACCAGACTGCGTTGCTGCACCCTTGTTGAGTCACTAGCCAACTGCACTTTTTGCACCATGGGATTTACAGTATGGACACGGGAGTAAGGACATAAGTAGGCTAGGCTAGGCCTACACCTGGACACTTAAAAGACTTTGTAAGGATTTATGTTTAGGCATAGTTAAATAAACATTCAAACATTCAAATAAACATTCTAACTTTTGAAACAATATCCATACTCTGCCTTGCATCTCTCGTGTGTGTGTGTGTGTGTGTGTGTGTGTGTGTGTGTGTGTGTGTGTGTGTGTGCGTGCGTGCGTGCGCGCGCTCGTGAAAAAAACTCTTGGCCGCAAACTGTTAAACTCACACGGCTTGGAGGGGCGCTTACATAAATGTCAACTGACTACAGTCTTCAACTGTGTGACGCTATGAATGTTTGTCTGTGGGGGAGAGGGTGATTAAACCCCTACACGCACACAAAAGAGCTCGTGGTGTGACAGGTTATCCAGCCTCCGAAGGAGTCATAGTTCACAAGTGTTCACAAGCACTAATAATAATAATAATAAAAAAAAAAACCGTCTTTTTTATTTTATTTAATTGTAGGTAGGCCTATGCAAACTGGATTGGGAGATGGTGAATGAAAGACAGAAAAAAGTCGAGTTTAAATTCACATGGTGGTCTTGTTTAGGGCTCACACTTGTGTTGTTATCAAATGCCCTATCAAATGCCCAATGCTAAATAAAACATGCAATTTGCTGACTGTATTTCTACTACTACTAAAACTGGGGGATGGACAAGCACGGAAGCACAAACAGACGCACACAGGCAGACGCTTGGAGGGGCGCTTACATAGATGTTAACTGATACAGTCTTCAACTGTGTAACGGTATGAATGTTTGTCTGTGGGGGAGGGGGTGATTAAACCCCCACACGCACACAAAAGAGCTCGCTCGCTCTCTCTCTCTCTCTCTCTCTCTCTCATGCTTGGTTGCCATATTAAAATCAGGTTTTAAGAAGAGCACACACAATCGAATCGAAAGTAGCCTATAGCCAAATATTTTAATTAAATTCGGGCGGTTGGTTGAATCATTCAAATAGCCTAATTAAAAATAGCCTATATAGTAGCCTATATAGGCCTACCACCAACAAAAATTATGAAATAATGAAAACAAATTATACTCTGTAGCCGCCTTAACAATTATTAATTAATGAATTCGAAAAAAAAATAGGCCTAAGCAAAAAAAAAAAGAATTTCCCACGGCACTAGTGTGCCATGGCACAGTGGTTGGGAAACACTTATCATACGACTGCTGTGTTTTTAAAAAAGAAAAGGCAGTGCACAGCCTTTTGTGACACATCGTGGTGTGACAGGTTATCCAGCCTCCGAAGAAGGAGTCATAGTTCACAAGTGTTCACAAGCACTAATAATAATAATTAAAAAAAACCCATCTTCAACCTATTAGGCCTATCCTGAGGATATCCATTCCTGGCATGAATGCAGAATAATAAAAACAAAACACCGTCGACTGGCGGTCTTGTTTAGGGCTCACGCGTGTGTTATTATCAAATGCCCAATGTTACTTGCAACAGAATGTCGTCGCCAAATTTAAAATTCGATCTCTCTCATGCTGGCGTTACGGGACACACTTAATTACAATGGTGTTCCTGTGCAACAGAATGTCGCCGCCAAATTTAAAATTCGATCTCTCTCATGCTGGCGTTACGGGACACACTTAATTACAATGGTGTTCCTGTCTGATTGACTCGGTTTTAATTGTCTTTACCGGTTCAAATTGTAGGTATGCAAACTCTGTATCCTGAGGATACCCGTTCCTGACATGAATAGTGCCGAAATAAGTTAGGGACGGATTGGGAGACGGTGAATGCAAGACAGAAAAAAAATTCAAATTCACATGGTGGTCTTGTTTAGGGCTCACACTTGTGTTATTATCAAATGCCCAATGCTAAATAAAACATGCAATTTGCCGACTGTATTTCTACTACTACTAAAACTGGGTGATGGACAAGCACGGAAACACAGACAGACGCACAAGCACAGGCAGACACTGCTCTGCAAAAGCAGTGCTATACTGCCCCCCGCATTCCGAATGGCCACAGGGTGTAATGATCACGGTGCGCTGCCGCGGCACGGCACGGTAATGAGCAGATTGAAGTTACGCCATCTGTACAACTAGGTTATTTAAAATTGAACTGAAACTGAAATATTAGAAACTCAAATTAGGATACTCTACATGGGCCTACAAGAAACAAAACACTGCCACTTGAAATGAACAGGCAACAGGCAGACGTGTGTCTGACTGGGAAATATGCCCCTCCATCTCTCTGTGTCAAAGAGAGTGGAGTTACCATGCACTCTCCCTCCTTGTCTCTCTCATCTGTCGCAGTTATTTAACCCTATCCAGACCGGGCTTTTTTAGCATTCCTGGGACCGGGGGGGAGGCTCTTTTGACCCCCACCTCATAACTTAGGAACCGAATGGCGTATGACCACCAAACTTGGAGGATATGATCTTCAGCCAAGAATCTATGATTGACATCAGTTTGGTGTCATTATTGGGTATTATGACGTCATTATGACATCATTTCCTGATTTTATTGCCCAAAAAGTCGCCGTAATGTATTTTCCATCTAACTTGGGTAATGCACATCAATTTCAGTTAATATGTGCATCAAACCACTCCAAATGTTCTCAAGTGTTTTTGATGCTTAAGAAAATGTCAAAAAATGTGAAAAATTATGTCACAAAACCACACCGTAGATATAGCAAAGCGGCTTCAGTTTCTTATAACATTGCAGCAAGAAGTCAGCCCTCAACAACAGGAAACATTATTATCAAATTTGCAGGGCATGATCTACATTAGACAAGAAGCAATGAGAAATAAAAAGAAGGAAAAAATGAGGTGAAATGTGTATTGGTAAAGATAAAAGTAGCTATTTGATTTTACATGCGATTATGTCATCAAATTAGCATAAATTAATGATTATTAATTAAACCAATATTATATTAGGTAAAGTTAGGTAATGGAATGGAACAACTATACCATGAGTAGTATACAATAAGGAGGGTACACTGATGAGACTTAGATCAGTGATTTTTGGTAAGATGTACCTGTCAGAAAACCTTTGCCATGGCAACAACAAAAATGATAAACCTAAACTTTTGGTATCACATTGTAGCCAACTTAATTTTAGGACAAGTCACCAAGTTTCGTAGTCATAGCTTAAGTCATTCAGGAGTTATACAACATCAAAGTGGGTGTGGGCACTTTTAGCCCTCCACCGGTCTGGATAGGGTTAAGGTGTTTCAGCGACTAGAAACTAATTGACTGGCTGTTGGCAGCAATTAAGCTACATCTTTCAAAACAATAACGTTGACGTGACAAACAATAGGCTAACTTAAACGCTGACGACGTGAGGTTGCCCATTTCGGGTAAGGGGCTCGCGAAATCATATCATGTTGATGCAGATATGAATGGTGAATACTATGTGATGCGCAGAAGTTAGAAGCAAGGAAGCGTCGGTGAAAGATGAATTCTTTTACTGCTGATTTTTCAACTGTGCCCTGAAGCCTGGTTTGTGCTGCGCGATGATTTAGCCTAGACCAGTGTTTCTCAACCTTTTTTTAGGCGAGACACCGTTTCAATTCATGAAAAATTTAAAGGCACCCCAAACCAACAAGCCGTAACATGGCATCACATCCGATACCACACAAGCTTAGAAAAGTAACACATTTGGAGATGGTGACCTAAATTTACTTTATTGCGCATGAATGGCAGATGAAAGATTCCACTGACTAAGCACTAATTTATTAATTTAGACAAATATCTATTCTATTACATAATTTATTCATCAGCCACGTTTCCGTGGCACCCCAGTTAAGAAACACTGATGTACACAGCCTCCGCAGTGAGCAAGCGCCTGCACGCGCACGCAGATGTAGAATCAAAACGTTGCCTGATGACTTTTATTTCTCGTGGTCGGCTTTTTGATTGGGGCTTCATCAGACAGCTATGTGCACTGTTAAGCTGGGCTTACACTGTGCGACTTTTGCCCGATTTTGCCCCGATTTGGCACTCGCACAACCTTTTGAGAGTCGGACGGATTTCTTGCTCAATCGCAGGTCAATCGTGAGTCTCGCATTGTGCAGTGTAGGCCTACATGGGGTAACGACAAGCTATTTCGCCTCACGATTTCGCCTCACCTCGCAGGGTCGCAAGAAAATCAAAACTGTTTGAAATCCGGGTCGTGCCTCGTGCGTAAATCGCACAGTTAAAGCAGTGATACGACCCGATTTGACACTTCACATGCACAAATTAATAGGGCCGTGCGATTCGCTGTTGAGCGCGACCTCATCTGCACCCCAGGTGCGCATGTTCCCTCCTCTACAGACCGGGGAAACATGCCTGTCACGTCGTATGCGTACGGTGGAAGCATTTCGCTCGCATCCGACTGTCGGCTCTTGTAGTGTGAGGATGTGAGTCGTGAGTTGTGAACTTGTAATGTAAACAGTGAAATTCCGTCGTGCAGTGTGAGCAGAAGCTTAAGACCCACGAGTGAAAATATCGCACAGTGTATGCCCGGCTTAAGTTTGCGTGCCATTATTGAATGACAGCTGATACACAGCATAACAAGGTGTATGCCAGTGACGTGCGCTGGGATTTATGGCTGGTGAGGCAACTTTTTCAATATCAGATTTTCAAATAAATAATTGCCAAATAGGCCTACCGACAAGTTCCATATGTCGTAGCAGCTTTCTTAACATAAGGTAGGCCTACATATTTTGACATACTGCATTTCCGCAGAGAAAATGCTATTAGATCTCTCTCTCTCTCCCTCTCTCTCTCTCTCACACACACACACACACACACACACACACACACACACACACACACACACACACACACACACACACACACACACACACACAGGATTCAAACAGTGGTCTCACATAAACCACTCAGCACCAATGTGGACAGCAGAGGAGAGGAGAGGAGAGGAGAGGAGAGGAGAGGAGAGGAGAGGAGAGGAGAGAAGGGGAGGGGAGAGGAGAAGAGGAGAGGGGAGGAGAAGAGAGAGGAGATGAGAGGAGAAAGGAGGAGTGGAGAGGAGCTCAAGGAGAGGAGAGGGAGAGGAGAAGAGAGAAGAGGAGAGGAGATGGGAAAAGAGTATCCTGGTGAACCAGTAGCCTGTAACATGGTGTCATATAGACCGCTGAGCACCACGGCGAACAAACCGGTGTGATGGCTTTTGTGATACGCACTGGATTCTCGTGCAAATGTAGGCCTACATCTACTTGTACGAGGCTACGGCAAGCGATGTGGGACAAAGGTGTGGCAGGAAGCGAATGTCAACGTAAACAGATATTACACAAGCTTCGATATGGTCACCAAATATTTTGGGACTGTCATTTCTGTTATGCCTACACCTTGGAATTAAATCAGAGTCTTGTAGTTACACGGGTATATTTGATTTACCTCAACGGTACCCTGTACTCAACTTTACAAACAGTTACCGGGCACATGAGAATCCGGTGCCCATCACAAAAGCTACCACACCGGACAGAATCACGGAGGATTCTCTCTCCCCCCACGGGTCTCACAAACACAGGCTTCACACACATAGGAAACTGGTCTTACCTGAACTGGTACATCAGGTCCATGCGCCGCTCTTTTCCTTCACTTTGGCGTTGTGCATGCTAACGTTACTTTAGCCGGTGCTGTTCATCCAAAGTTTAGTTGTTTCTTGAAAGCTGCAAGAGATCAGCTCAGTCTTGCTGCCTCTGGGAGACTGTTCCACCACTTCGGTACCACAAAGGAGAACAGTCTTGACTGGGAGTACCTAGAGCGACTGGATGGCAGAGCCAGACGGCTTGTGCTAGTGTTCTCTTCCAGTAACATAAGGCGTTAGTAGGTCCTTCAGATAAGCTGGGGCCGTTCCTGTGATGGTTTTGTAGGCAAGGGTCAATGCCTTGTGCTTGATCCGGGCGGCAATCGGTAACCAGTGCAACTCAATAAATAGAGGAGTAACATGGGTCCTTTTGGGTTGATTGAAAATCAACCGTGCCGCCGCATTCTGGATCATCTGCAGAGGCTTTAGCGCACAAGCAGGTAGACCTGTCATGAGTGAGTTGCAGTAGTCAACGCGGGACAGGACCGTGGCCTGGACCAGTCGTTGTGTAGAATATTGTGTCAGCACAGGTCTGATATTCCGTACGTTGGACATCTGGATTTGACAGGTCCGGGTGACCGAGTTGATGTAGTTGGAGCACGACAGCTCATCATCAATCATGACGCCGAGGTTTTTGGCGACTTTGTTTGGGGTCACGATGGTGGAGCCTATCTTGAGGTTGATGTTGTGACTGAGCGACTCTTTAGCTGGGATCACCAGGAGCTCTGTCTTGGCCAGGTTCAGCTGTAGGTGGTGGTCCTTCATTCATGTTGACAAGTCGGTGAGGCAGGCAGAGATGCGTTCCGAAACCGTGGTGTCCTCTGGACGGAACGACAGGTACATCTGGGTGTCGTCAGCATAGCAGTGGTAGGAGAACCCATGTGTTTGAATGACACGTCCCAGGGAGGAGGTGTATATTGCAAACAGAAGGGGTCCCAGCACTGATCCTTGGGGTACGCCTGTGGAGAGGGTGTGAGTCGTAGACAGCTTCCCTTGCCATGACACACTGAAGGTGCGTCCAGAGAGGTAGGAGTTGAACCATGAGTGGACAACGCCTGTGATTCCCATGGCTCTGAGTATCCTCAGGAGGATCTTGTGGTTGACTGTGTCAAAGGCTGCAGACAGGTCTAGCAGTATGAGGACCGAGGATAGTCCTTCCGTTCTTGCAGTCCTTAGAGCTTCAGTCACTGAGAGTAACGCAGTTTCAGTTGAATGTCCACTTCTGAAACCAGATTGTTTTGGGTCCAGTAATCCGTTCTGGTTTAGGAAGTTGGTGACCTGCTTTGCAACTGCCCTTTCTAGCGTCTTGGATAGGAAGGGAAGCAGTGAGACAGGTCTGTAGTTTTCGACATGAGCAGGGTTCAGTGTAGGTCTACAGAGTATGTGTACAGAAAATGTCCATTACGTTGACGTCCTTCTAGCTATGCCTATTTTGTTTTGCCTACTTTTCTACACCCTGTTGTCTTTTTCTCTGATAGTGCGCTGACACTTTCAAAATAAAAGTAAAGAACGACGGTCATAAAAGGCTTTACATTTAAAAAAAAAAAAAACCTGCTGCGTTAAGCGTCGGGCGATATGGATCTCAATAGTTAACGCTATTGCCCAGCCCTAAAACATATATAAGTGGGGCTATTGGAAATAATTGAGTTAAGGATTAAATTGGAGTTTGGAAGAAATAGAAGAGTATACATGTACAAGTGGTAAAGAGTCATATTTATGAAGAGGGAATTACTGGGGTACAGTGATGATGAGTTGTGAAGTACTACAGTTATGAGTTAAAGGAATGAAAAAGAATATTACAAGATTATTAAAAATATTAGGGTGGTCACTTTAATGCGTTAATTTATTAGATTAATTAATTGCACTGCAAATTACTGCATTATAAAAATTAACGACATTAATGTTGTTTTATGTATAAACGTAGTTCTGGAGGAAGTCCAAGAGTGATTGACAGCTGTCATTACTAGCTCTGGCCTTCCCTCCTTCACCTCATCTGTCATGCGCGAAGGCTGTCCGAATTGTCCCACCACCTCCCCTTACTCCTCCAATTCATTGCATCACCCAGCTGCATGTCCCCTACTCTTAGTCGTCTCAGCTACTTCCTTGTTCTCATGGCAGCACAGTGCTGGTAGTTTGCAAGAGCAAACTTGTTAATATTCTGTTAAATACAATGTCAATGCTTTCTTTCTAGTGTGTGTAAATAAATATAGCTACTGAATTAGTAAGAAGCAAAGAAACAATGCATCAGTTATACACTCACGGCACAATGCCTGCAGTCTGACTACTGTAGTGTAGCCTGGTTTCTCCACAGAATGTAAATACACGTCGGCAGACTCAAATGTTTCCATGCTTGCATTTTCTGCACATTTATTGTGTTCACTGCCACACTGCTGTTTAGATACAGTTTTTAATGAAATTACATTTTCGTTGTAACCTGTAAACTTAATTTTCCTATTATGTCTTAGAATTGGAATAATGATAATATAATATCAATGGTTATCAGTAATGGACTCACCAAAACCAGACTTCGTCTACTTGGAATCCCATCTCATTGATTCCAGAAGTGCGAGCTCTGCATCTCAGAAGATCCTAGAATTCAAACAAATACACACACACACACACACACACACACACACACACACACACACACACACACACACACACACACACACACACACACACACACACACACACACACACACACACGTGTTCAAACGAGTAGTGTGCCAATGAAGAGGGTTGACACAAGCTGTGACACAGGGTTCTACAGCACACAGTTCTCACTGCACACAAGAAAATTGCATTTATGCTTCACCCGTGCAACGGAACAGCCCCAGGATGGGTGGGAGCACTGGTTAATTACTCCCCGCACCGGCGTGTTGGAAGTCAAATGGCAACTCTTGGACTACAAGTCTGACGCCCTAACCGCTTAGCAATGACTGCCCTGTGTGTGTGTGTGTGTGTGTGTGTGTGTGTGTGTGTGTGTGTGTGTGTGTGTGTGTGTGTGTGTGAATATGTGTGTGTGTGTGTGTGTGTGTGTGTGTGTGTGTGTGTGTGTGTGTGTGTGTGTGTGTGTGTGTGTGTGTGTGTGTGTGTGTGTTACCTGGTCTGTGGGTGTGTAGTCATTCTGCTTCACAATGTCGATCCTGTCAAGGAAACTAAGAGAGGAGCAGAGCAGAGAAGAACTCAGCACACAGGGCAGCGGTGAGTGTGTGTGTGTGTGTGTGCCTGTATAAGTGTGTATTCACGTGTGTGTGTGTGTGTGTGTGTGTGTGTGTGTGTGTGTGTGTGTGTGTGTGTGTGTGTGTGTGCGTGTGTGTGTGCGTGTTTGAGTGTGTGTGAAAGTCCACCTGGGAAACTCCCATTGTAATTTTGACACAACACTCCACAGCACTCAGCTCTCACTGCACACAACGATATTGCATTCATGCCTCACCCGTGCAAGGGAGTCAGGTGGGGGAGAGCATTGGTTAATTACTCTTCCCTACCAAGCTAGTGGGTTGGGAGTTGAATGGCAACCATTAGGCTACAAGTTTTGACGCCCTAACTGTTAACCGATGACTAACCTGTGTGTGTGTGTGTGTGTGTGTGTGTGTGTGTGTGTGTGTGTGTGTGTGTGTGTGTGTGTGTGTGTGTGTGTGTGTGTGTGTGTGTGTAGAGAGGGAGTCAACTGAAAGAGAACTACAGGTGCAATCCCAGCTGTCTGAGGGAGAGGAATGAGACGTCGCACTATGGGGTTTGCCACTCGCGTGGCCATTCGACGAAGCCCAGAGACATGCTTGCTGTGTGCCTAAAACTATTAAATCTTGTGTGACCGAGTGCATATACTTGCTTCAGGACAACTGGAGCACTTCGCACGATACTGGAGGTATCCTCTCATTAATGTTTTACACCATTGTTTAACTTAACCGTGAAGTCAACATGGACATGGATGTTGGAACCACTACCATCTAGTCTGCTAAAATAATTGTTCCATTATCTTATGTAACTCATTTCTCTCCATCATCAACATGTCTCTCTCAACAGGCGCTGTTCCAGCCGCCTTCAAGTCAGCAGTTATTAAGCCATTACTTAAATAGCCACATTTAGACCCACAAAAGCTGCAAAATTATAGACCAGTGTCCAATCTTCCTTTTATGTCCAAAGTTCTTGAAAGGATAGTTGTAGATCAGCTCACCTCAAATCTGACCCAAAAACAACCTGTTTGCTAAATTTCAGTCCGTCTTTCGATCTGGGCATTCCACAGAAACTGCCCTGATCAGAGTCACAAATGACCTGTTACTTGCTAATGACTCTGGCCAAGCATCTCTCCTTCTCCTTCTTGATTTAAGTGCAGCATGACACCATAGATCATAATGTACTCCTTAGTCGCCTTGAGAAACACATTAACCTTCAAGGTACTGCCCTTTCCTGGTTTCAGTCGTACCTGTCAAATAGGACCCAGGGTGTGGTCATTAACAACAATAGTTCTTTTTTAATTATGTGAAGTG
>NC_085870.1:47588877-47628877 GCF_034702125.1 Engraulis encrasicolus | reverse complement strand
AGTTGTTGGAAATGACAAAAAGAACAAAAGATAACATTTTGGTGGTGATGCGGATCAGGATCTGTATCCAGGATTTAAAAAAAAGATTCTTCACCGATGCAGCAAGGGATAGGTCGAGTTTGACATTCCAGTTTCTGACGCTACAAAAACAAGGCAGAAAAACTTGAAAAAAATTGGGGTGTAACTGTCAAAAGTTCTATCAAAGGGCTTCCTTGGAAGAGATCTGCACTCTCTGAGTGCATCTCTAGTTATTATTATTACCTCCGCCAAGGAGGTTATGTGATCGCCTGGGACCGTGTGTTCGCTGTGTGTGTTCGTGTGTGTGTTCGCTGCTATTCCACAACCTGCCACAAGGTGCCCGCGGTGAGCACTGAGCACCAGCAAATATTCCACACGGGTTTGCCATTCTCAGCACAGGGAGGAACTCACCCGCTGTGAACACTGAGCACCAGCGAATATTCCACACGGGTTTGCCTGTGCCTCAGCAAATTAAGGAACAGGGAGGGACTCTCGTTTGCCTTAGGTTGACAATGCTGTCGAATTAACTACCGTTGGCAAAAGTTAAAAATGCTGTTGCGAGATGGACAACGACCCTGCAGATCGTTTAGGTTCGCAATGCTGTCGAAGTAGCCTAATTACTAGGCGAAAAAATAGGCCTATGGAATCTTTCACTGTGTGACTGTGTAAATTCACAATGCTGGTCAAATTCATTAGCCTACACCCCATACGCTACTGTGTTAGTTCGCAAAGCTGGTCAAATTCATCACATCCCCGTCGCTACACTTAATGTTGTTTGCGAGATGGACAGGGACACCCCGACAGCATGCATAATGCCCGCATGGGCAAATATTCCACACGGGTGTGCCTGCGCCATTCTCAGCAATAAGGAACAGGGAGAGACTCCCTGCGCCATGGGACTCTCTACTTTGCCGCCGGCTCCACTTACCAAGTGCATTTCACCTAAAAAGTTGCTCATCAGTAGGCAGCCAATAGGCTACCCTCATTGTTGAAGTAAAAAAAACAAAAAACAATCCTGTCAAATTAATCACCGCTGCCAAAAATATGTGCAAATAAGTTCACAATGCTGTTGTGCGATGGACAGTCGGGTTGACAATGCTGACGAATTAATTAGGCTACCGTTGCCAACATATGGACTTTGTGACTGTGTAAGTTCACAATGCTGGTTAAATTCATTACACCCCCTTCGCAAGATTTTAAGTCTGTTAACCCAAAGTTGTTTCCGAAATGGACAGGGACCAGACAGCCTGACAGCACGATGCCCGTGGACAGATTAACGACGGTGAATAGTAGCCTAATTTTTCATGAGGAAAGCGGGGAAGGAAATGCCCCTTCAGCCGACAGCGCCAAGTGGCCCATAGGATGCCTATACGTCCATACTAGACCTTACAGTTCTGTGGTTGTTTAAGTTGACAGTAGGCCTAACCTCCTCAACTTTCTCTTCTTTATAGCGATTAAAAGTCAGACAAAACAAAACGTGAATAAATCAGCGCACACGTGCATAAGCCTATTAATAACAATGACGTGCTGTAATTCCACTTAGCTGCTCTTCAAAGTGTGAGTTAGTATGGCTGTGACATTTTAAATGGTAATAAAGGCATGCAATAATAAAAAAATGTTTATAACAATGTAACCAATATGTAGCAACTTCTGACCTTCAATAAGTGCATTATGGCACAGTGTACAGTAGGCCAAGTTCACAATATAGCATGACCAAGCACTTTGCCAATACCACAATCAGGTGAACTAAACAGACCACAGTTAATCAAGGACATGGTAGGCCTAATGATAAAAAGGCAGATATAATTTGGTTACAACTTCCCTGTTTAATTCTCTGAACACACTAATGGTAGGCCTATGTAGGCTATAACCCTTAATAAATGGCACCATATCATGACACAAATATCCTATGTGTCTAAAAACAAACTGAACTACCTTGGCGGAGGTCTGCACACTCTGGGTGCATTTCTAATTATTATTATTATTATTATTATTACTACTACTACTACTACTACTACTATGTACCCTTATGGCCTCTTTGATGTTACTTCTGATGTGTTGAACCATCTGCTTCTTCTCCCTGCAAGACAAAGAGGCCATTAAATTGTGTACAATACATTACACGGCATTACATTACACAGCATTACATTACACTTCATTACATTGCACTACACTACATTACACTTCATTACATTGCAATACACTACATTACACTACACTACACATTAGTGGTGTGCATTGGCACTGTCCTCACGATTCGATTACGATTCGGGAGGTAGCAATTCGGTTCGATTCAATTCTACAACGCATTGCAATGCATTACATTTCTACTGAAAGCAAAGCAAATGTTTCAACAGTCATGATGAGGCAATGCAAGTAGTCAGATACTGAGCAACAATTTATTGGCTGTTTTCTGTATCAGTCTTGCAGTTTGCAATGCTTTGAAGTGCTTTTATTTAATTTAACATTCATTTGCTCCTGAAATATCCACGGAAGTAATTGAAACTTGAAAAAAATTGCTGCATCGATTCTGGACCTTGCCGCATTGAATTGGATCGTCCATGCCCCGCATTGCATTACATCGCCAAATCGATTATTGTTGATATCACTACTACACATAAAATTACACTACATTACATAACAGTAGCCTACATTAAATACAGGTAGACCAGAGACCGTGCACTAGCAAAGAGAACAGTGCATTACATACTTTGTTGCACTACACTATATTACACTACACTACACTGCAATAATAAAATATATAGCCTACATTACACATGACATGACAGTTCATTCCAGCCATTCCCCCTTCTACTCTCTTCTCTACTCCCCTATCTCGTGTGTGTGTGTGTGTGTGTGTGTGTGTGTGTGTGTGTGTGTGTGTGTGTGTGTGTGTGTGTGTGTGTGTGTGTGTGTGTGTGTGTGTGTGTGTGTGTGTGTGTGTGTCTGTGTATGTGGTCTTGGTGTCTTCCTCCAGTGTGTGTGTGTTTGTGTGTGAGTGATAGAGAGTGTGTGTGCGTGTGAGTGTGTGTGTTCTTGATTGATGTCTTACTGAAGTGTGTATGTGTGTGTGTTCTTGATCGATGTCTTACTCTTCATTGAAGCCGTCCCCATATAGAATCCGGAGATTTTTCACAATGGTGCTCTTCCCCGACTCCTCAGGACCTAAAGGGTTAAACACATACAGTGGTGCACAGCAATAATGAGTACATCCCGTTTGAAAAGCAACATTTTGAACAATATTTCAATAAACACACATAAGGATGCAACAATACCACTTTTTTGAAAACCAATACGAGTATGGCTACATTGATTTTTGCTGATATCGACTACCAATACCAATACTTTTACCCCCAACATTTCATGCAAATAAATGCAGGGGCGGTGCGCCCTCATACATTTATCCATTGAACCTCCACAAGTCACACTGAACACATACACACACAAACGTTGGTTCAAGCAGGTCATGGTTTGCACATTGAATCAAACAACTTCTACGCTGCCTTAACCTTGTTTCGTGTAATAGCAGAATCGGTGCCTGGTATCGGCAAGTGTTTGGTGAGTACGAGTATGAGACTATGAGTGTAATGTGCAAGCATCAGGGCCGATACCGATACCAGTGTCCGTATCGGTGCATCCTTAAACACACTTATTCCCAGAATCTGCATAGAGTAAGTTTAATACAACATCTTTGAAGATTGTCGGAGAAAAGTAAGTCTAATTATATACAATTATATATAATTGATAATTACCATACAGTATCATATTTTTTCCATTTTTGTGATATACGGTCAAGCAGAAGTGAGTACAACCCAGACTGATGCCCAGTTTGACCAACAATGGCAATGAGTAATAATCTATCTGGAAGCTATTTGTAGAACGATGCATCTCTATACATTCAATATTCCATCAATGAAAACACCTCTGAAACACCAGCAGCACTCATGCAACCACTCATAAGAGCTGAGGATGTTTCACTTTAGGCATGGTGCATTTTTCCAATGCATACCAATTGGGGCGATGGCGGCCCAGGTGATATAAGAGCCGTTTGGCAACCAGAAAGTTGCGGGTTCGAGCCCCGCTCTGCCTGACCCTATCAATGTGACCTTGAGCAAGATACTTGTCCCCAAGTTGCTCCTGGTGGCAGGGTGGTACCCTGCGTGGCAGCCACTGCAATCGGTGTGTGAATGAGAGCGTGAATGGGTGAATGTGAGGCATAAAATGAAAAGCGCTTTGAGTGCTTGAAGGAAAGGGAAAACGCTATATACAGTGGTGCTCATATATTTACATACCCCAGTAGAATATTTTGTTTTTTTAGCAATTTTTCAGAGAATATGGATGATACCAAAAATCTTTGCTTATCACTGATGACTATTGTTTGAATGAAGCAAGAAACTTTTTTAAAATAACAATAACAGCAAAAACTACCCAAATACGCTTGATCATAAGTTTACATACCCTGGTGATTGAGGCTGAAAACATTCTTACAATTTGACATAAGTGGGTCTGAATGGATATTACAGTTAACCATCTTGACTTCTAAGTTGTTATCTTATGATTTGATAGGGAAGAAAACGTCAGTGAGTAGTTGGACTCCTGAGAGAACGTTGCATCCCTAAGGTCAGTGATTCACTTCAGTTTTCATGTTCTAAATCATGAAGAAAGCAAAAGATTTGTCAAAAGGGTCTTTCTGGGCAGATAATTGAACTCTATGATACAGGAAAGGCACATACATGAAAACAAATTCAGAATTTCAATTGGCACTGTTGACATTCCATTCAGGAGTGCAGGAGGGCTTCAGTTGGAATCAAGCCATTGGCATGTAGATCAAATAAAATCTCATCCATAATTGCGAGGGAAGTTGTTCAGGAGGCAGAGGACAGCCAAAATATAACTTCAGGTGACATATAGGACAACACGAAAACAATGTTTCAAGCTGTACAGCAAAGAGGCACTTTAGAAAAGATGGTCTGTTGCAGGTTGGCAGGAGAAACCATTACTACGACATTGCAAATATGTTATTTTGCTTTTGATACACCAAATAGCATAGTGACAGGCCTCACAGCCAAGGACAAAGTCATTTGGAAACATGAGATCAATATAGAACTTTTTTTCAGGCACTATTAACACCACCATTTGGAGAACAGTCAATGTGGCCTCTGATGAAAGTTACACCATCCCGTCTGTGAAACATGGTGATGGACCACTGATGTCATGGGAACATATGAGTTACAAATGCACTGTACTTTTGGTCCACACTCATAGAAAAACACTGGAGGAAACTTGACACTCATTAGACTTTACGCTGCACACAGGCCATTGTTTGGGCATGCCAACATGACAATAATCCAAAACAGAAAGCCAAGATAACCAATCATTAGCTTCAGAAACATAAAATGAAAGTTGTTGAGCGACCATCTCACTCTCCTGAACATCATTGAGCTACTCAGGGGAAACCTCAAGCATGAGGCACTGGCATCTGAGAAGATTAAGAGCCTTATCCAAAACTACCACAAACAATTTAAAGCAGTCAATGATGTTAAACGGGGCAGTATACAGCATCAGAAACTGGGGTATGTAAATTTTTGATCAGGGTAATTTGGGTAGTTAGGGCCCGAGCACCGAAGTGGCCCTTCGCCCTCTCGGTGCGAAGCCCTATTGTTTTTCGAAAGATTATTATTATTATTATTATTATTATTATTATTAATATTTGTATTCTCCTTGTTCTGCGTTCTTGAGCCAATTTTCAGGTGCTTCCGGTGCTCGGACACTTATGGCATTTGGTACACAAATCAGAAATGGCCCCCACTACTCAGACACCGAATTTTAACTCCTGATGGTGCACGGGCACGAGGACACGCCCGCTAACGCGTTTAGAGGTGGGGCCAAAGTCTAGTTTAAGCTAAAGGAGTTTTTAGTGGTATGTATCTCACTAAGCCGAACAAAAACGGTCAATACGATGCCATAGCCACGCCCAGCAGGAAGTTTGGACTTTTTTGAAAATGACATACAATGGAATGTGATGAACTTGACCTACACCGTACATTAGATTCACTAAAAAATTGGTGTACATGGGCTCAAAACATTGACGATGAATAATTGCATAGTAAAGGTAGTGTGGCGTCCGCGCCAATGACTTATCCTGAGCGTATCACTCCGTGCGTAATTCCAAGAGCAGTATAATGAAAAGGAAGAAAGGAGTCGCACACTGGAGCTGAATGCAGAATCAAAAACTGTATTAAACAAAGCCGAAAAAAGTAAATAAAACCGACAGACAGGGGACAAACGTTTTGGGTCTAGCCCATCATCAGTGTTCCCAGTTTTAAATACGTCATCAGTTCCACTGAGCTCTTAACTGAGCTCCATTCAAAGTTTTCCACCCACCAGCACCTGGTGAAGAGACAAGTGCATAGTCATAGTGATGCTAAAGTGCATTACAAACATACCGCGACATACATTGCAGAGATAAACTATAACAAGTCAATAGGCATATCAGAGAAATATAGCCTACTAGGGAGAGTCAAAGTAGTACCTATAGAGCAACAGTACCATAGTCTATCCAAATGAAAGTCCGCGGAAGATATGAAATGGGAGTAAATGTGACTAAAATGGCAATCTGACATAGCGCCACCATGTGGTAGATGAATAAAGTGCTAGAAAAGATGTATTGATTCATGCATTAAGGGGCGGGGCTGGTGTACAGTACATTGTATGGACCCTTTATTTGGTAAGCTGATGTATTTCACCAAGACGAACAAAAAAGGTCACACAATGCCATGGCCACGCCCAACAGGAAGTGAGATAATTTGACTCTTTTGAAATTGACATACAATGGAATGTGATGTACTTGTCCTACATCGTACATCCAATGTGCTTCATATAGGTTGTACATGAGCTCAAAGCATTGACGATGCCGAATAGAGAGCAGAACTTTGATATTTTGTTATGTAACAAAATTATGGCTATATGGATTTAGCATTTAGGTATCATAAAATGATTATGCAGCATTTTCCAACGCTGTCCCTTCACAGGATGATTTCTATGATGATTACGAACATTTCTACGTGACTGAAATGTCATTCTGACATAGCACCACCATGTGGTAGATGAAGGAAGTGTTAGAAATTAGGTATTTATGCATTAAGGGTCATGGCCAGCATACAGTGCAAGCTAAAGACTCCATCTCAGGTGGAGTGGTGTATTTCACTAAGACAAACAAAAGGTCATAGGGCAGGCCACACCCAAAATGAAGTGAGAAAATTGGACTTTTATGAAATTGGATACATTTTTAATATTATGGAGTTAAGGGCTCTGCATACTTCACGTGCGCACTTTGTCGCGAGTGGCGCGAGAACCATTAATGACGTCATCACTTGCGACAGACTATTCATACTTCAAAAGCGCCTTGCTCGCATTGTCGGAAGTGCCCTCTGCTGTTCATGAGAGAAACGGCAGTATTTTTCGTAACTCGCAGCGTGAGCTCTACTGATGTATAAAATAGAAAGCCAAACACGGCTGCTGTAGGGCTACTGAACGTCTGACTTGTGACTTACCACATTGAAACATATATTTTTTTGTTGTAGCCTACATTGCCAGATCATTCCAAGACCATGTGAGAGCATTGTTCTGGCGGCAGAATTTATAAATAGATCGCCGAACACAACGTGCTTCTGAACAAAGTAAACAATTGTTTCACTGAACAACATTTAAGAGAGAAGATAAAATAACTCTCTATGACATTTTATTATCCTCAAAATGATGCAGGATCCATTCTGTAGTAGCCTACAGTAGTTGTAGCCTCTCTTCGCAACTCCTGCTTTGTCTGCCTACCTGCATGGTCGCTGGTGGCGCACGACAAGTTAGAAAAATCCTTGTGTGCACGAAATTTTAGGTCACGTGACGGCGCGCGCCATCGTCGTGAGTGAAGTATGAAGGAGACTAGCCCCACTCACGACAAGTATGAATCCCCCTTTATAAAAACTATACAATTACGCAGCATTTTTTTCATATCTTGTGGCACAAAAAAAATTGATTTAAAAAATAAGCATTTACTTTTTAGTGCATGTTGCATGAAAGTAAGTTGTGTGTATCTCGCCTATACAAACAAAAAATGATGATGGGGCATTGGTGGTATGCCCCGGCCCTGCAACGTAGGTGCACTGTTGCACTGATGATGGTCTGACTGTGACCGAAACGTTTGCACTACACTTGGGTAGCACCTTTTTTGTTTTTCTAATGCAATAAAAAGTTCAACATGGCATTCGGCAGAACGGTGTGCGAGTTCCCCTTCCTTGCTTCAAGTTAATCCACTGGAACCTACGCACCCACCAGGCATCAAGTTCAAAGGCGCGGTACCTCCACTGAAAGAAGGTGCAACGTAGGTGCGAGGGCCCATCATCGCCGCTTGCGGCTTTAATTTCGGCTGTGATCTGATTGAGAGAGTAAACGCAGAGGATTGCTAATAAATGTCTTTAGTCAGTCACTAGCAATGAGTGAAAAAAAAAATGGTTTTGAGTAATCCTTCATATTCTATGAGAAATTGTTAAGAAACAATATATTCTGCCAGGGTATGTTAACATATGACCACCACTGTATAATGCACTCCCTTTACCATTTAAAATTGAACACCTCTGGAATGTGATGAAGAGGAGGTCAGAAGTCACAACTGCTTGGAGCTGACCAACTTGAAATGTTGCACCAGGCATGCAATAAAGTCACCCAAGCACAGTGTGAAAGACTGGTTATTCCACCAAATATTGATCTTCCTCATTTAAAACATTACTCATATGTTAATTTAAAATGAATATCATCTTAGTTTCAGCATCTTTGGTGATACTGTTTTACCATGTGTCATTTTGTTTAAATACAGTAAATGTTCTAAATTACAATATTTCCATTTGTTAATGAGAGGAAATGTTCTCAGTAATTTATAGAATGACAAAAAAGAGTTTGTTTTACTCAAACACAGACCTATAAATAGCAAAATTTTAAAAAAGATTATTTGAAGTGGTCTCTTATTTATTTCCAGAGCTGTATACTGTACTTGTATATGGTTTTGTTTGTTCACTTCATCCATTACACCTACACTCTAAGAAGTACTATGTCAGCAATGACAAATTGTGTTTGCTCAGGGACAACACATTTGTTGTGTGTGCTCAGGAACAACACATTTTATGTTAGTTGTTAGATGTGTACTGTGTGTGTGTAAGCAATGGGTAATAAAAACTATTTTTGAGTCATATTAAAGCCACAGTCCTGGTTTGTGATGGGACAATGTTAGCTATGCTGTGGCTATGCTGTGTGCTGTTGGCTATGCTGTGCCTTTGAAATAGGCTACATTTAAATTAAGGGTGACGAATGTGCATGTTAACACAAAAGGTGTCAGATAGGCCAATATTTAACTGGATAAGCCTATCCATGTTGTTGTGTAACATTCCACACCTAATGTTTTAAAACCATCAATAGCCTACACAGTGTCAGAAAATTACCCGTCTTGGAGTGTATCCTATTTATGGTCCCCATTTTAAAGTTTCTGTAAGTGTTTCATTCTCGGAATGATCTCGACCCAAGCGTCCAGGTTGAGCTCCCTGAGATTTGTCTTGCGTGCGTGTCTGTTTGCGTGTGTGCTATAGGAGATAGGTTTGGGCGATATAGGACTAATGGTGCATTCCCCAGAGGTAGGACCTTCCCAATATGCAAGTTGCAACAAGGAGGAAACTCCCACTTGAAAGCGTTCCAGCCAAGCTAACCAGAGAAATTAGAACACAGGGAGAAGGCTCAGTCTCATTGGTTCCCATTGTAGCCAGTTAGCTTTGCATGCATTCTGCAGTAACGAGCGTAGGCCAGTCCTTCATGTGGGAAAATGTATGGAATGGAAAGGGGAACCCATGCTAAATACATTGCTACTGCCATTTCCAGTCACAAATATTATCAACAAAACATTCCTGGTAAGCACGATGACTGTTGTTTAACAATAGGCTGTATTGACAAATCGTTCAGGTGTGTAGTTTTACAGCAGGTTTGAAGATTTCAACCTGTACTCGCTAGCATCGTGCTAATGTTTATGGGTTTGGCCCCATAAAAATTGAGCTTTGTGACCCAGTATATAATAATCTAGTGGCGCAAAATAATCGAAACGCTACTCAAATGGGGTCTTATTATTTCTAGCTTCGAACTTAATATTAGTATTTCAGGACAAAAAATTATAAAAAAAATCACAAAAATTATCATGGTAAAAAACTCCATTGACACCCATTCATTTTGCACTGTCCCGTGTTTAGGGTTAGCCAATTGTGGCTAATAGCAAGTTCCGTGAGTGAACAGCCCCTGAGCTAACCAAACTACAAACAAACATGGAGGGACACAAATACATATTCACTTCTCAAAGATGTCAGCAATGTAACCATTGAGGTGTAAACAACACCATTTTTTTCATGTAGCAGCATTTCATCTTTGAAAGAGGCAATGCCAAAAACTACACCTTAAAAAAGGTTCATGCATGGGCGGTTTTGCAACTGTTAACCTGTCCAAAATCATCTCTATTTGTCCAAAGAATGATGATTGCTGAGTAATGTGCAACATAAACTATTCCTAACACTGTGCACTGCCATTGCTGTGATGACATCACGATTGTCAATGGGACGAAGTCGGTTTGCTTCGCTTTTGCCCCAACTCCCGACTTGTACATTCCGCTTCAACAGGCGCTCCCATGCATTTCAGCAGAGGTGGAAAGAGTACAGAAAATGTGTACTCAAGTAAAAGTATCTTTAGTTTGCCTAAATTCTACTCAAGTACAAGTAAAAGTACCTATCTAAAAATCTACTCAAGTAAAAGTAAAAAGTACTTCACTTAAAATGTAATTTGAGTAAAAAGTACTTAGTTACTTTTAATTAGCTTTCCTCTTGAGAATGTCATGTTTATTTTTCTTGAATATCGTCCTCCATAACCTCTATCTCTTGCTTGGCACCAGCCATCATCCAATACATTGATACAAGATAGTAAAATAGTGGAAATGCTGTGTGCCATCCTGCACAATCTTTCATTTCCGGCGGATTGTGGCATTATTGTGCATGGCATTTTGTCTCTCAGTCATTTTTTTTTTACTCAGTACTCAGGCCAGGTTCCAGTGTAATTGAGTAAAGTACTTGGGTCAAAATGTACTCAAGTACAAGTAAAATTATTAATTTAAAAATTTACTTTAAAAGTACAAAGTATTCATAAAAGCTACTCAAGTACAATATTGAGTAAAAGTAATAAGTTACTTTTCCACCCCTGCATTTCAGCAAGTAGGTCAGAAACATCCCATCTCCCAACCCTGAATGCACCATTAACCCATTGATGCCTAAGGCACTTGCTAAAAAGGGTGCTGAATGCCTGAGCCCTTTTTAAGAAAAGCTGCCCTCAGCCTATAAAAACCTAAATATATCAGCTTCTGAAGCACATAAAAATATGCACTAAAGTTGCATTTAAACGCTAAGACCCTCATCTTTCATTAGAATGTGTTCATTCATCTCAAACAAACATATTTTTAATAAAGTTGTCTCAAATCTCATGAGCCTCATAATGCAGCTCCAGGCATCAGGGCCAATGTTGCGCAACGCAACATCAGGCATCAATGGGTTAAACCTTCTAGCCTGGTTCTCACTGACGGTGCGTGTGTAGGGCTACAACTTCTGCTCCACCAAGGGGCTCCGGAGCTACACACACACATCGTCAGTGTGAGAACCAAAAACAACCTCCCACCTGAAGGCTTAGCCTATATGCCTATAGCCTACACTGGGCATCGGTCCAGCTGAGTCTTTTGTTTCGAACCTTTAGCTGCTCATCCGCATCGTGTAGGCCATTATGTCATGCCCGATTGGGGGTTCGAGTCCCGAGTGGCGTTGAAGCGCGAGATAACCTCCGTTGAGTGTGGAAGTGATAGCCTAGCTACGTGTGCGTGCGTGTGGGCGCGTACCCATCAGCAGTAGCCGGTGTGTCGCCTTGAAAAGCCTTCTGTCCTTCTGCAGTTGCTTGTCGATCTCCTTGCTCCTTCTTTTTGCTGCTCGCTGGGCCTTCTTCTCGCTCTGGCTGCCCAGACAAAACATCGTGACGTCGCGTTACCTCCGGGCAGCACAGACGATTCCGAGGTTTGGGCTGGTGCGGTACTATCGTAAGCCCTACTTCTCCCGCATATTGCGTTGCGTTCAAAAACGTTGACACTGCGACGCAACGCACGAGGCACAGTATTTACTGGTTTCACTTTCAGTTTTGTTTCACTTTCATCCGGAACTTCTGTTCCCAAGATGAGTGGATTCATAGAGGTAGGTAAACCCACAGATCTGTGGGTAGAATCAGACTGTCGTTCCTTTCCAATAGCGACCTTGCGTATGGCAAGCGGAATTATCATTTATTAGCTATGCTCGAATATCCGCAATTGTCATTGTAGATATCAACAACGTCATTCTGGATATCTACAATTGTATTTTGGATAGTCGTGATATCCATTGGAGATATCTGAAACGTCATTTCGACTATTCAAAATGATAGTTATAGATATCTACAATTGTATTTTGACTAGGCGAAACTGAGTTACAGATATCTGCAATGACGTCATTGAAAACGACATTCAACTCGTCACATATCTCAAATAACAATTATGGATATCTGTAATTCAGTTTTGACTAGGCAGAATGAAAGTTAAAGATATCTCAAACGTCATTTTGAATAGTGTAAAATACCCTCCTTGACGTAGTAAGACTCTGCCATGACCCGCCCCCTCCGAATTCTGATTGGTTAGCCACTTAGTTCCACGTTTTAGCCGGATATGTAATTCACGCTCCCTTGTTGATGTGTTTACTGGCGGTGCATTTGAACAAGCTACGACGAAAAGCACTATTTAAAGATAACTACTATGGTAATAAACAGATTATAGTCTGATACGATTTCTTAAAATGTTTAACATGTATCCGATTTGTGTTGTTTCCCTCTCCATTAGACTCGTTGTTACAAACAAAATACGTGATACAGACGCCTTTTCTGTCTGTCAAATCTCGCCCTTCACGCTGTCTTGTATTTTACACTAAATTCGCTCTGAATTAATATCCGCCAACATACTAAATGCGGCTTAAATTTCGATTCGACTGGTAGAAAAGACCTTACAAGCCATTTGGGCTAGTGATGCAAAAAGTTATGAGCCCTGCCTGCTAATATTACCAGAGAGGTGCTATAGAGGTAAAGGGCTATGCTATTACACTGCCAAAAAACTACTGCCTCCAGCAATATTTCAACCAAAGGTTGTTTGGCTTACTTACCATCAGTTTTGGGCAAGTTACCGAAGAAGTGTAATGCATCAGTGATTATTACTGTGCTTTCAAAGCAGTCCCTTAGGCTACATAACATTAATTTTAATGTAAGGCATTACCCTTAACACACCATCATGAAGGGGGGTAATTAAATGAAAGCAGACATGAAAAGCAAGAGGCAAGATCAAGATGGAAACAAAAAAGATGGCATAACAACGTTTTATTATGGAATAGAAAATACTTTATTGTCATACCAGCATGAACATTGCCTTTGGTCTCACTGAATACAAACACAAATAGACAAAAACAGGCGAACAAATCGCTGCATCCAACCCCCTCCCAGCACACACATACAAATCAGTCAGTAGTTCCAGACCCTACACCTCTAGCTTTCCCATTGCTTGTTTACCATGGTATAAAATAATGTTTATAGATGTTTCTCCTTGCAATGATGTGCCTACCTGATGGCAGCAGTTCAAATTTAGAGGGAAGAGGATGGGTAGAATCATCTAAAATGTTCAGTGTTTTCCTGTCAACTGTATCCTGTATAGACTGTCCAGTGGCTTGTGAGTTCCTCATATAATATTTCCTTTCATACCACTCTGGACAGCCTGTTCTTAAGTAAGGTGAGGTGGCCATACCGAACAGAACTGTTATAGGTAAGGCCACTCTCTATTAGGCTTACATATGTCCTCTCCAAGATGTTGCAGTTTACTCCAAAGCCGTTCAGCTTCTCGATTAAGAACAACTTTTGATTGGCCTTTTTGCATACGGCATCAACATTATCTGCAAAGTTAAGCTTGCAGTCAATATATTTATGGGCAGTCATGGGTAAGCGGTGAGGGCGTCAGACTTGTAGCCCAAAGGCTGCCGGTATGACTCCCAACCTGCCAGGTTTGTGGGGGACTAATTAACAGTGCTCTCCCCCATCCTCCTCCGTGACTGAGGTACCCTGAGCATGGTACCATCCCGACGCACTGCTCCCTTGGGCCGCCATTGGGGGCTGCCCCCTTGCACGGGTGAGACATAAAATGCAATTTTGTTGTGTATAGATCACTGAACACAGTAAACATTAAACAAGAATGACCCAAGCAAACGTGAAATGCAGTGTTCCAGTGGTTATTTCATTTGTTAGAAAAATGCCATAAAACCTGCATGAGCCTGTGTGAAAAAGTAAATTGTTAAATGAGAAGGTATCTGTGATTAATCTAAATCATTTTGGATAGCAGAGTTATATTTCACAGCTGCCCAAGTCTGACTACTACCTGGCCTTTCAAACCAAGAGATAATTCATATCGAACCCATGACATCACACTGTGAATCATCGATATTCGGGAGCAGGTTGTAATAATTTTTTTTTACATGTCTCAGACTGTAAAAGGTTCTTCAGTTATTTCTAAATCATTGGGTCATCTGCAAACCATGGTGAGAGCCATTATCCATAAATGGAGAATACATGATGTAATGGTGAACATTTTGGCTGTCACACTAAAATAAGCCCAAGAAGACAGTGACGGTAGATCCAAGAGTTCAGAAAGGAACACAGAACAATGTCTTACCAATGGGAGGTGTTAATTACCGCATGAAATGGAAGTGTTCATGACTCAACAATAAGAAAGAGACTAGGTAAACATTGCAAGCATGTCAGAGTTCAACGGCCAAAGTCACCTCTGACAAGGAGAGTATCAAGACTTCTCACATTTGCTACAAAAAAAAAAAAACATTGACAATGCATACAAAGCTTCTGAGAAAATATAAATTAATCACTGAGAAACTGCATTTTATGCTTACTTGGGTCATGGGTAATGTTTACATTAGTGTGGCTATCTGAAAATGTTAAGTGTGCCAAATGTGCAAAAAAGTAAACAAAATCAGTAGGGGGGGGTAAAAACATACACATGGCACTGTATATATACATGTATATAATACTCATGTAGAGCATCAATAAAACATGTCCTGTTTCAAAGAAGAGGGCGCTTATCCTGCCGATTGATGAGGCAGGGGGCTAAAGCCTACCCCCCTTCACAGGATGGGGACAAACTGGTGACAGTGGCGAGGGTTGTAGAGAAGGTGCCACGGCTGAAGCAGAGACCCATTGCATCCTCTCCTCACAGGACAGGGACCAACCCTCGATGGAGTCTGAAGGGGAGGAGGTGGGGTGTCGACGCCAGCATACTCTAGTCAGCAAAACAGTAGAGATAGACAGAGAGGTTTTAAATGAGTGTGCGCAGGCAAAGTGAGTATACCCAAAAACTTAAGCTAGGTTGTGGAGTCCATCAGTAGGGGTTTGAATTTAGAAGTTTACTACCCAATGATCTTGTGTAAATACACACACAATACATTACACTTAGTTGACACTTTTATCTAAAGTGACTTATTCACAGGGTATTGGTTACAGTCCCTGGAACCATTTGGGGCCAGGTGCCTTGCTCAAGGGCAGTTCAGTCATGCATGGAGGTGAAGGGAGAGGTAAGGGTGGGACTTGTTTCAGCAACCTTCTGATCTTAAGTGCTAGTTGGCCATAAGACCACATCCTTAACCATTTAGCAACGTCTGCCCACACCTATAGAATGCAATTTTTTGTTCACTTGAATCACACAAGTCGAACCGTGCGGGGACACCTCAGTCACACACACACACACACACACACACACACACATTACAATGTCATGTTCCAACGGGTACAGAATACAGTTAACAGTGTGTTTTGCTTTCATTTTCTGTGCACATACCTAGTCCTCCGGCACATTCATGTTGACACACTCATGTTGACACCTGCACAGCATCCTCCCACAATCACTGTTACAAAGCCACCTGAAAAACATATGGCATATTATTTTAGGAGTAATCATGTAATCAATTCTTTTTAGTGAAATATGTAGACCAGGGTTTCCCAAACTGGGGTGCGCGGCCTTCCATAAGGGAGTGCACAAAATGAATAGAGTACAGTAATGGTGGATATGTGTGTGTTTTAAACAGCATTAATGAACAATAAGTAGTAGGTTTTTTTTAACTGTATAGTGAATTGTATGCTGGAAGGGTCCATTGGAAGTGCAATTCATAGTGTAATTTATATTGTCATGTAACAAGTTCCATTGTAATGACGGCAGAAAAATATTGGGTCTATTGGGAATGAGGATTCTCCAAAATGACTCTGCATAATGTGCGGTGATTTGCTAACCCATAGTGCAAACACGCTTAGGCTGAGGGTGAGCAAACCACATTAAAATATACAAGGGGGTGCACAGGGAATAAAGTTTGGAAACTGCTGAATTGTAGACTAAATCAACAAATAATTTCAGGAGTGGGGAGATATAATAGAGAGAGAACAGTTTAAGAGTTCATCCATACGTGTCATTGCTTTGTTAAAATGCGATCATACTCGCAATACTGTGTTAATGTAAGAATCATGTTATACAAGCCAGTGCAGGTGGAGTGGCGTGCATATGGCAAGTTCTGGAAGGCATGACTGTCTCGGTTGTCTGATTATAACCAGACCTAATCACAACTTAAAAAAGGTCTGCAGACCTGCCTACTGTAAATCTAGTAGGGGGGTGTGTGTTTTACGATTGCAATGGCTGTTTATTGGGCATACGTAGCCATAGCCAATCGTGTCAGTCGTATCTATTCCAACAAACATCCATCGCCTTTCCACATCTCCCAGCTCTCCAATTGTAGAGAGACAGTGGTCTGGTACCCTCGCTGAGGATAAACTCCATGTCGTCTTTCGGATGGGAATTATTGTGCAAAGCAGAATGGGATTTCCCAAGTTACTGTCTCAGTTCTGTGAGATGCAAATTGCTGAGACGCTTTTCATAGGCAAGAAGAGGCATTCAGGTTAGAAATCAGTCAATTAATGTGATTTTGTTTTAGTGAAGCCTTACCATTTGGTTAGTGTTGAGATGAATGGTGCATAGAGACGTGGAGCCTTGGGCACTGGATATAATCATTGGAGCTGAAGAGGACTTGACGGTGCTTGTCCTCATCATGTCCTCGTCGCCTAACTTTGAAAATGAAACAAAAATGCATGCTTGTCATTTTATCCCAGGTTAAGTATGAATGCACTGCAGAAGCAAATCAACATTGTACTGCTTCTACAACACTAGGCTACAGTACCATTATTATTCAGTCAAACTCTGTGGGCAGGGCAACATCATGATCAGACCTCTGCCACAGTAAATGAGACACCAGCCTATCAGTAATTTTAAAAATCTTGGGTTGCAGCTGACGTCATAGTGCTGCCCCCTGGTGGTGATCTACCGCTGCTGGTGGACAACCTGGGCTTGGAGCCATTGAAACCCATTCAAAACTTCATTTTTTCGATCTGACACAGAATATTTTTAATCAGACCTAAAGACACACCATTGGACTTGTTTAAAAGCTGAGAACCTCAGCTTTCCATAACTGAAAGCGGTATCTTCCTAGCATCTACCAATCCGAAGGTAGCCTACTTTATGTGCGGGGTTACCTTTCTAAAGATAGCGTTTTGTTTCCTTGGAAACGGAGCGGAGATGAAGCAAGACCAATGAGCCAGACAGACTGACGAAGCGATAAATGTATGTAATTTGATTCGGTTTTGCATTATTATGGATGAATTTCTAATCTTGACATTCTAATGGACAATCTGTACGAGTTTCAAAATGCGTTTTTATGTAACATGGGAGTAAAATGTGTTAACAGTACGCCCGTCTGGGATTTGTTAGCTAGTCCGCTAGTTAGCTATATAGCAAGTAAGTAATAGATATTAGACTCGATCTGTCTCAATGGCCCAAGCATAAACAAAGAAACACCAGGATGTGGATGTTTAATATCAGCAATTTGTCAAAGCAAAACATTCTGAAAATATTCACAGAACCAGTTCATTTTATCCACAGCCTTGAGTGTCGGCAAATCTTTCCACTTTTGACATGATGTAGTGTAGAGACCTAGCACTTGCTAGCTAACTAGCGGGCCAGCTAGTTTAACAAATCCCAGACGGGATGTAAACACATTTACTCCCATATCACATAAAAACACATTATGAAATTCGCATAGATTGTCCATTAACATGTCAAGATTAGAAATTCATCCATAATAGTGCAAAACCGAGTCAAATAGCGTGTGCGTAACACATAAACCGCGTCCGTTTCCAAGGAAACAAAACGCTATCTTTAGAAAAGTAATTCCGCACATAAAGTAGGCTACCTTCGGATTGGTAGATGCTAGGAAAATACCGCTTTCAGTTATGGAAAGCTGAGGTTCTCAGCTTTTAAACAATGGTGTGTCTTTAGGTCTAATTAAAAATATTCTGTGTCAGATCGAAAAAATGAAGTTTTGAATGGGTTTCAACAATGGCTCCAAGCCCAGGTTGTCCACCATTTCAAATTCGCGCGCTCCCGTGATGGGGAATTCTGACGTAACTACAACCCAAGAAATGATCAAAAAAGGAGACAGGAACAGCAATTCAACAACAAGTGCATATTTAAGCAGCACAAAACAAACACCTTTATGCAGAGTAAAGAATCACCCTCATAGCTAATGTGCTAAATGTCTGTGGTAGCTGCTAATGTGTGCCAAGTTCAAGTAAAACTGTTGCCAAATTGCATCCTACGGCCTTTCCCGGTTATAGACAACCACAAGCTGCTATTAACGACAAAAACCTGCACTCTCAATTGATGGTGTATGAGTGGTGATACCGAGCTTTTTGAACGGGTTCAAAGTTAACCGTTGGACTCACAGCATACACTTGTACCAATTTAAAACAGAACTCACCCTGTACTCGATGAAACAGTCGGTCGTCGCGTTGAAGTAACTTTAGGCATGATCTGCACTGGAGCTTGCCAACTCTGCTCTTGCACGAGTAGCTATGTTGAAAAGACGATTGAAAACGGTTTCTTGACGCTCGTTGTCCATTTCACAGGTGCAACCTCTATTTACTCTCAATGGGTGCAACTAATCACTAAAATGGCGGTGTGTGTGTGTGTGTGTGTGTGTGTGTGTGTTTGTGTGCTCCCGCCAAATGTGAGGGGTGGGGGAAGGGGAGGGGGGTTGGTGGTGCGTGCATGGGTCATTTGCATACAGATATCTGTAACGTCATTTCGCCTAGTCAAAACTGTTATTCTAGATATTGTAATAGACCAGAGCGGTAGTCTCTTTAAGGCGTTTATTGTCAAAAAGAGCTGCTGTTACAGCCACAACTCACGCATTCATTTCAAGTCCAACTCTGCAACTTAACGGCAAATCATTCCACAACAATTAGACATTCTGTACACATTCCATAGAACACCTAGACACGCGCCCCTGTTTCCCTTAGCTCAAGGCACTAACACAATAATAGCACAAACAATAACAGTAACAGAACATTCATAGAACACAATAAACACGGGTTATCACACTGTCCCCCCCTTTAAAAACAACCCCTTGTCCTCAAGGGGACATGCTAAAGTCATTAAACCGTGGAGGCCTCCGCCTTTGCCGGCGTGGCCTGCTCAGGCTTGGTTGTGGACTGTCCTGCTGAGTCATTGGGGAGAGTGAGGGGAAAGTGACAGTGGCACTTGCACCGGGAGGTGACTGGGGAGGGACGCTTGGTCCGGGAGGTGACTGGGGAGGGACGCTTGGTCCGGGGGGTGATTGGGACAGCCCACTCGGGCCAGGGGGTGAGTGAGGAGGGGCGGCCATAGGGCTAGTGTCTGTCGAGGCCCTGTGGAAAGTCTGTGAACTGGGCCCCAGCTCAAACAGTGGAGCAGCATTTCCCCTGTATGGCGCTAACCTGTCCCGGTGCAGTACCACTTTTCTGCCCCTCGGTGGAACCTGAACCCTGTAGACCACTTCGCCCACCCGCTCAATGACCCTGCATGGCCCATCCCAGTGAGAGTCCAGCTTAGGACTTCGCCCCTTCTTTCGCTTGGGGGTGTAAACCCAAACCAGTTCCCCCGCTTGGAAGTCTCTGCCTCGACTCCTCACGTCATAATTCCTCTTTTGCCTCATGCCCGCCTTTTCAAGCTGGTCTCTGGCAAAAGCATGGGCTTTTTCGAGGCGATCCTGGAGTTTCCGGGCATACTCTGGACCCGGTGGAGGTTCAGCGTCTGGCGGCCTACCAAACGCTAGGTCTGCAGGTGTTCGGATCTCTCTGCCCAACATGAGCAGAGCAGGGGTGCAACATGTGGAACTTTGAACAGCTGAGCGGTAGGCCATTAAAACAAGGGGAATGTGTCTGTCCCAGTCTCGCTGGTGGTCAGCTGTGAGGATGGCTAGCTGTTGTCGCATAGTTAAGTTAAAACGTTCCACTAGCCCATCGCTTTGTGGATGCAATGGGGTGGTGCGTGTTTTCTCCATCCCCAACTGCTCGCACATGGCAGCAAACACCCTTGATTCGAAATTGCGACCTTGGTCGCTGTGGATGGCCTCTGCTGCCCCGAACCGGCTAAACATGCCCCCAATTAGGGCGTCAGCAACCGTTTCGGCATCCTGGTCTGGAATTGCATAGGCCTCAGGCCACTTTGTGAAGTAGTCCATCGCACACAACACATACTTGTTCCCCCCTTCTGTTACAGGGAATGGCCCCATTATATCCACCCCCACCCTTTCCATAGGCGCCCCAGACGGTTGCTGTTGCAGTGGTGCTCGGGATTGGTCCGGGGGTCCCTTCTGCGCCACACAGTCATCGCAGTTCCGGCAGAAGTCCTCGATATCCCGGCGGTGTTGACCCCAGTAGAAGCCCTTTTGTAGCCGACGGAGCATTTTGGAGGTGCCAAAGTGCCCTGAGCCTGCGGCTCCATGGCAGGCCCCCAGCACAGCTTTCCTGAGGCGTCCTGGCACCACAACTTGCCACACCTCCTCTCCCGTGGCCGGCTCCTTCCATGCCCGCTGCAGCACGCCGTCAGACAGCCGCAGCACCCCAAATTTGCTCCAGAGCCCCTTTGTGGCTGGCGACAGGCCCGACACTGCCCCCCATGGTGGTCTCTGTCCATCGAGGACCCACTGTCGCACGGGCCTGAGGTCTCTGTCTTCCTCCTGGCGGGCCGCCCACTCAGCCGCCTCCACCACCTGAAGCGCGCAGCAGGTAGGTTCAATGTCTATCTCTTCCCCTCGCAGCTCCCTTTCTCTGGCGTCCCTCCTGTCGCAGTAGCTGCAGCCATCCGCGGCACAAGGGCGTCTGGACAGGCCATCAGCGTTGCCGTGCTGAGCCCCAGCCCTATGTACCACGGTGAAGTGGAACGACTGCAGCTCCTCGAGCCAGCGTGCTACTTGTCCCTCTGGCTCTCGGAAGGACATAAGCCACTGGAGTGCTGCATGGTCTGTCCTGATGGTGAAGGGTACGCCACAGAGGTAGTACTTGAAGTACCGGGCCGCTGCAACAACGGCCAACAGTTCACGCCTTGTCACGCAGTAGCGGCGCTCGCTCTTGTTGAAGACGCGACTGAAATAGGCCACCACTCGCTCTCCTTCAGGCCCTGTTTGTGACAACACGGCCCCCATGCCAACGTTGCTGGCATCCGTGTCCAGCACAAAGGGTAAAGTCGGGTCTGGAGGGATGAGGACTGGTGCCTGCGTGAGTGCCTGTTGCAGAGAGGCAAATGCCTGTTGGCATTCCCTGGACCATGTGAATGGCTGGTTTTTCTGGAGTAGGCGAAAGAGTGGTGCGGCAATGCAGGAGAATCCCTTGACAAACTTCCTGTAGTAGGAAGCCAGCCCCAAGAAGCTTTTCAGTTCTGTCTGATCATTGGGGACAGGCCAGTCTCTGATGGTGCGGACTTTCTCCTCCAGCGTGTTGATGCCCTCGCCGCTCACCCTATGCCCAAGGAACTCCACTTCCCTGCGCATAAAGTGGCACTTCTCTGGGTGCAGCTTCAGCCCCGCCCCAGCTATCCTGCCCAATACCAGCCTGAGGGAGTCTAGTGCTGCTTGGAAAGTTCTCCCATGGGAGAGCACATCGTCCAGGTACACCAAGCATTCTTGGCGGGGGACACCGGCCAACACACTGTCCATAAGCCTCTCAAATGTCCCTGGCGCATTGCACAGTCCAAAAGGCAGCACTTTGTACTGCCAGTGCCCCCTGCGTGTGCTAAAGGCAGTCTTAGGTCTCGACTCTGGAGAGAGGGGGACCTGCCAGTACCCACTCCGCAAGTCGAGTGACGAAAACCACGAAGACCCAGTAACCAGGTCCAGTGTCTCGTCAATGCGTGGAATGGGGTAGCAGTCTTTCCTTGTCGCATTGTTCAGCACTCTAAAGTCCATGCAGAACCTCCACCGTGGGCTGTTTTTCTTTCGTACCATTACAATTGGTGACGACCAGGGGCTGTTGGAGGGTTCAATGACGCCTGCCTGCAACATCGCTTGAACCTCCTGGTCCGCAGCCTCCTGTTTCACCCATGGTAGGCGGCGAGAGCGCACTCTGATCGGCCTCGCCCCGCCAGTGTCTATGTGGTGTTCTACTAGGTGAGTGAGCCCCACCTCATCCTCACTGAGTGCGAAAATGTCCTTGTATTCCCACAGCACTTGCCACAACTGTATTCTCTGCTGGTCATCCAGACCATCACAGTTCTTCTCCCAGATGCCTCTGACCGCCCCAGCCCGATCTTCCATGTCCATGGGCCGTTGCGGTGGGGTCACAACTCTCTGACCCCCCGCTGACTCTAACTGGCCAGACTGTAACCCTACTTCCGGGTCTGCAGTCAAACTGTAGGTGGGTACAACCTGCGTCACCTGCTGTGTGGGCGACATAAGCTGCACATGTTGACCCCCGGGCAGGACTAACACTCCCGCCCCCAGGTCCAATGCACACCCTGTGAGTCTCAGGAAATCAAGGCCAAGGATGCAGGGATCACGCACATCTGCCACCCATGCCGGAAAAGTCACTGCTACCCACTCCACTGTGAAGACAAAAGTTCCCCTACCTTTCATGGCGGCGGTCTGCCCGGTAACTGTTTGCAGTTTCACAGAGGTCGGTTCTAAGACGGTCCCAGCTGGAACAACGTCAGGCCTGATGAGTGTAGCAGTGGACCCAGTGTCCACCAGAGCTGAACAAGACACATTTCCCACCAACACTGGAACATGACATAAATTACCCACTTCAGTCCAGCCTACGGTTATGACAGGGTCAGTGGGTGTGACCGTGTCCATGCACTCCCCCTCCTCTGAAGAAAATTGCAGTCCCCTGGGAGTGGCTGACGGGGTCCGGGGTGTCGGGGCTACCCGGACCCAGTCCCGTTTCCCTGATGTCCCCTCGCCGCAGGGCAGTGACGAAGCAGGTGTCCAGCGTCGCCACAGCCCCAGCACCGCCTGGGGTTGCGGTCAGGTCTCCTTGGAGTGCCCAGCGTGGTCGCGCGCACAAGCTCGGTGAGCTCTGCTGCCCATGCCGGTGTGGAGGTCTCCGCAGCTGCTGCTCTGACTGCAGGGCCCGCATGCTCATGGCCAGCAGTGTTGATGTGTGCACGTACCGCCTCCCTCTCCGATGCTCTCTCCAACGCTTCCAGGAGGGTGCTAGGGTGAGTGAGTTGCACCTCCACTCGCAGCTCCGCTGGGGACAGGGCCTGGACGAAACGGTCGCGTGCCAGCTCGCTCTGTACAGTTGGAGGCATGCTGCCATAGGCTCTGCGCGTCAGGCTCTCTATTTCATTGGCCAGCTGACGGAGGGGCTCACCAGGTCGTCGGTGCCTGTTGTTCAGCTCTGCTCTCAGGAGATCCACTCCCCCGAAGCGCCCGAATCTTCTCTGAAGTGCCCCAACCAACGCCTCGTAGTCCCCTCTATCTTTGGGATCCAGCAGCATAAGGCAGTCTACAGCGTCATCAGTCAAACACATTGCCAGTTCTAGGGCTTTGATGTCATTGGGCCACTTATGTGCTGTAGCCAACAGTTCAAACTGGGCACTAAATGCCTCCCAGCTCACCTTCCCGTTAAATTTCGGTGTTTTTACGGCTCTCACGGCTCCAGTATCCGCGGCGGCACGGGCGGCGCCATGTTTGTTTACATTCTCACTCCGATCCCTGGCTGCGTCGCTGGCTCCCATGGCAACCGCACCTCTAGCGTTAGTGGCTTCTGCCTTGACCTGCGATGGCCGCCCGAAACCTGCTTCACCGGCCATCCTCTCCACCACCTTCCGAAGCCTCATCACTTCAGCGCCCAACTGCCTCTGCTCTCTCCAGTGACCGAAAGTAAGCCCTTCATCTCCGACCTCCTCTCCCTCCTTCATGCCCGCGCTGGAAAACATCTTATCGAGCCGAAACACCGACCGCCTATGCTAACTGACAGCTAGCTAACAACAAAAACAAAACGAGTTGGTCTTCCCAGAATCAGGCAGAGCCAGTTCTATTTCCTTCGTAACCTACCGAGTGTTTTATTCTGACACCAGTGTAATAGACCAGAGCGGTAGTCTCTTTAAGGCGTTTATTGTCAAAAAGAGCTGCTGTTACAGCCACAACTCACGCATTCATTTCAAGTCCAACTCTGCAACTTAACGGCAAATCATTCCACAACAATTAGACATTCTGTACACATTCCATAGAACACCTAGACACGCGCCCCTGTTTCCCTTAGCTCAAGGCACTAACACAATAATAGCACAAACAATAACAGTAACAGAACATTCATAGAACACAATAAACACGGGTTATCACAATATCTTTAATTACATTTCGACTAGGCAGAATGAACATTACAGATATCTCCAATTTGAGATATCTCTAATCAAAAATCATTTCCAGATATCTATAATTGGATAGTGGATATCTACAATTACATTTCGCCTATCCATAACTCCAGTATGAGATATCTAAAACGTCATTTTGACTAGTCGTAACTCCAGTTACAGATATCTGCAATTGAATTTCGCCTAGTCAAAACTCAATTAAGGATATCCAAAAAGGAAGATATAGATATCTTGAATTAGAAGGATTTGAAGATATCTTGAACTGACATTTTGACTAGGCGAAATTCAATTGTAGATATCTCGAATTGCAATTAAAGATATCTGCAATTCAGTTGCAGATATCTGCAATCTATGTTGTGGATATCCAAAATAGAATTGCGGATGTCCAAAATTACATCACCCATTGAAATGAATGGCAAACGTGACGTCATTTGCCCTATCCAGAATTCATTACGGATATCCGAAATGACAGTTACGGATAGGAGGAATGTCGTTGCGGATATCTGAAATGCTAATTTTGACTAGGCGAAACCGAGTTACAGATATCTGCAACACATATCCATTCTGGCTATTAAATGTTAAAACCGCTTGCCATACCTTGCGTCTTCCAGGAATTAATATCATGATGACATCACTGACAACAGCATTAGGCCTATATTTCAATATCTCGCAAAAGCTCAATTGTAAAGTCATTTTCTCATTTGCAAACTGGATGGGGAATGGAAAAACAGTCCCCCTAAAGTTAGTTACGCTGACAGCTGTGAAACTTTATTGTTTTCTCCATGGAGGAGGGGCCAGGTAGAGCGAGGCCACAAGCAGAAGTGGAGGACGCTAGTGTGCATATTGGAATGTATAGAGGTGACCCCGCCCCCTTTTCAGGGCAAAAAATGTCTTAATAATGTGAAAATGTCGACCATTGATTCATACTATATGGTTGTGCTCATAACTAGTGCATTTACAAAGATGTGTAGGCTAAAGTCTTCAAATTATAGCCTACTTTAATGAGCAAATGCTTTAGGAACACTGTAGCCTGCATCCACTGCCCATTCTATTTCAAAGCAAGAAAAAGGGAAAAGCAATTCAATTTCACAATATTTCATAGAAACTTAAGAAATGTATGGTGGCCTCGTGGGGCAAGTAGCCTACTTTTTACATATTACAATGCACATTAACACATTTGAAAACAAAATTACATTTGCATTACACACTTAGGTCGACATCTTTAAAAAACGAATTCCTATTTCATGCAACACATTAAAGGGGCACAATGTAGGATGACGTCATTTGCGCTCAAAAGTCAAAATCTACAGAGTAATGAAAAAATCCTGTTTCAATAAACTCGCTGTGAGACGGAATGCCAGCAGTTGATACAAATCTAAATACGGTATGTAAAGCTATTTTTCAAATGAAAAGTGTTTCCCATGACACTCATTCAGACCATGCTGTCAAAAGTTGCATGTGGGGTTTTCTAACAGTGGACCGCCCCACCCGGATATCCAGGGACTCACATCCGGTAGCCTACTCACATTGGGTTGCTACAACCCTTCACTCACGCTTGATTGTTGACGTCCATCCCCATTATTCTTCCCCCCAGAACCAAATTACCCCAATTGTCAATTCCCCCTTTCGTCACCCAACCAGGACAAGCGAGGCTATCTCCTGACGGCACCACGAAGCTTACAGTTGATTTGTTCTGATTTTTTTCGTAAATGTTTCACGAATGGCACGAGATACGGTTGGTGGAAGTGGTCTCAAGAGCCATCATTCACTTAGTAATGACTCGCATAAGCAGCGGCTGACTCGGGACGGTGATTAATTAAAATTTTAATCGTGGCCCTACCGTGGCTGATATGGTAGGGCACACATTTACCACTCGGCCGACCCGGGTTCGATTCCCGGTCCGGGTCCTTTGCCGGTCCTTCCCCATCTCTCTCCCAGCTCGCTTCCTGTCTCTACTCCACTGTCCTGTCTCACAAAACCAATAAAGACTGAAAAAACCTTTTAATCCTACCTGGAGCCCCTTTAACAAATGTAAAAAAAAAAAAAAAAACAGCACAAATATGCAGTACACAAAACATTTTTTTAAATGATCTGACAAAACACAATTTCTAAAAAGCACATTAACAAGTTTGATAACAAAATTACATTTAACAATCATCTTACACACATGAAAGAGGGGAAAAACTAATTGCAAATGTGAAGGCAAATTTACAAAACACAAAACACAAATGCAACTCCAAAAACACATTACAAAACATACATTAACAAACACATTTCTTACACAACAAAAGAGATTTCTTACGAAAGTAGATTGACCTAAAGGCGGAAGCAGGAAGTGGCAAACAGGAAGGAGGGAGAAGAGCTCTTGAGCTACCCATAGAGGGCGCTCTTGTACCATATATATATATATATATATATATATATATATATATATATATATTCGCCAGCAAGACGTGCACCAATAATCCGTCCTC
The DNA here is from genome assembly GCF_034702125.1 of Engraulis encrasicolus. Taxonomy (NCBI): domain Eukaryota; kingdom Metazoa; phylum Chordata; class Actinopteri; order Clupeiformes; family Engraulidae; genus Engraulis; species Engraulis encrasicolus. The sequence goes on along the minus strand of NC_085870.1, from coordinate 47,601,475 downwards.
TTTTGAACTCTTTTTTTTGTCACCCATACTGTTGTGTGCATTGCAATATTTTGAGAAAAACTGCGCTCTTACCCTGCTAATTGAACCTTCACACCCTGCTCTTGCTGGTGCAACATGCAATTTATGAAGATTGGCCACCAGGTTGATCGATTTTAGCGATGAAACACTACGCTAAAACGGACTAAAATGACAGGTGTTTCAGTTTCATTGTCCAACCCCTGTAGGTGTCTCTTTCTCGAAACAATTCACAGCACAAAGCTAGTTGCTGGGAGTAGGCCTATGCTAGATGTCCAGTTTTTCCAACATCTTAAAATTATATAATTCTCATCACAATAAGACGGAAGTCAATAAAGAAATGAATATATATCACTGTGCTTAAGGTTTATGAGTGTAACTATCATTTAGTTAGTTTGGCTGTCATCAAGTTAATAAAACAAAGTCAAGACAACCTCCTTGGAGACATGTCTAAGCCCATTGTGGGCATATGAAACACACAGGCAGACACACACACACACACGTACACACACACACACACACACACACACACACACACACACACACACACACACACACACACACACACACACACACACACACACACACACGTACACACAAATAAAAAGCCGCTGCATTGAGAGCTACATGTGCTCGGCCTCACAATGGCACATGTGTCTAGGGCCGTACAAATTGGATTAAAATGAATGAAAACTGCAATTGTTGTTATTCTAATACTAGATAATAATGTTATTATAAAAAAAAATCTGCAGAACTGCAGTATGTTTGCAATATTTGGATTATAATAATCCCTTTTTGCCAAACTGGATCGTAATCCCTTTTAAACATGCTGGGTTTTGCAATACCGTGATTGACCACTGGATGGTAACTCTGATTTAGTGCCCCCATAGAGCTCGAAAGTGACGTCACTTCCCCCGATTTCATGGGACCTCAACGGTCAATGGCGGTATTAAAATGATATTTCGATCCCCTTCGAGTTGTGCCACGAGCTCCATATATGTTGTTTCTGATATTTTTGCTTATTTTTTCGTACGAACCCCCTAACTTTTTAGAAAGCTGTGTTTCTTCACATTTTTCATGCCGACGGCCTCGGAACAAAACATTGATACTCCTGCATGAATAATCTTTATCTAGCCTCTTAAACAGCATATTTGTAGCCCAGCGCATATCATGACTGAGATCAGAAGATATTTACTCTCTACCATGTTGTTAGATGGCCAGCTTAGGTCCCGTGAAACGCGGAACTAAGGGGCGGGACTTTCGAGCTCTATAGCCAATACAGCTCACTCGTTCATTCATCAGGTGCAGGCAGGCTGCTGTAGCTCCAGAAGGCTGCTCTCCCAGAGAGAGTAGCTGGCCAACTGGTCTGCCTTTATTTCTGTCTGGCTGCCTGCATGTCTGTCTGCCTGTCTGTCTCTGTCTTTATTTCTCTCTGTCCGTCTGTCTGCCTGTCTGTCTGTCTGCCTGCCTGCCTGTCTGTCTGTCAGTCTGTAAGTCAGTCTGTATGTCAGACTGACTGCAGGGCTTATCCAAAGAGTTTTGGCGGCCTGTCTTTCTGCCTGTCTGTCTGTCCGTCTGACCGCAGGATTTATCTAAAGAGTTTAATACTGTACTGTAAGCGACTGCACTTCTTCTCGGAGCTTGACAGAGCAGAGCAGCGCAGAGCCGTGCTTGACAATGGTTGCATACTGGAGACTAGCTGGACTCAGGTAGCCACAATTATATATTTCATACTTATTTACATACATATACAGTGCCCTCCATAATTATTGGCACCCCTGGTTGAGATGTGTTTTTTAGCTTCCAATTATTTTATTTTTTTTCTAAATAATATGGGACCTTAATGGAAAAAAAGAGAAAAATCCAACCTTCAATACAAGTGCATTTATTCAGTGGGGAAAAAATCCCACATAAAGAAATAATTATTTGACATCAAATAATGTGTGTCACAATTATTAGCACCCCTGGTGTTAATATTTTGTACAACCCCCTTTTGCCAACAAAACAGCACCTAATCTTCTCCTATAATGTTTCACAAGATGGGAAAAGACAGAAAGAGGGATCTTCAGCCATTCCTCTTTGCAGAATCTCTCTAAATCATCCAGAGACCTGGGTCCTCTCCTCTGTACTCTCCTCTTCAGCTCACCCCACAGGTTCTCAATGGGGTTGAGGTCAGGGGACTGAGATGGCCATGGGAGGAGCTTGATTTTGTGTCTGGTGAACCATTTCTGTGTAGATTTGGCCATATGTTTAGGGTCATTGTCTTGCTGAAAGACCCAGTGACGACCCAGCTTCAGCTTTCGGCAGAGGGCAACAGATTTTGATTTAAAATGTCCTGGTATTTCAAAGCATTCATGATGCCATGCACCCTAACAAGGTTCCCAGGGCCTTTGGAAGCGAAACAGCCCCACAGCATCACTGACCCACCCCCATACTTCACAGTGGGTATGAGGTGCTTTTCAGCATGCGCATCTTTCGTGGTACGCCAGACCCACTTAGAGTGTTTGTTGCCAAAAAGCTCAATCTTGGTCTCATCTGACCAAAGCACACGGTCCCAGTTGAAGCCCCAATACCGCTTGGCGAACTCCAGACGTTTGCGTTTATGATTGTGAGTGAGGAAAGGTTTTCTCCGTGCATGCCTCCCAAACAGCTTGTTGGCATGTAGACAGCGCCTGATGGTTGATTTGGAGACTTTGTGACCCCAGGATGCTACCATTTGTTGTAATTCTGTAACAGTGAGCTTTGGAGATCTTTTGATTTCTCTTACCATCCTCATCACTGTGCGTGGTGGCAAAATAAACTTGGGTCCTCGTCCAGGCTTGTTTACCACTGTTCCAGTTGATTTGAACTTCTTAATTATTCCTCTCACAGTGGATATGGGCAGCTGCAGTTGAGTGGCAATCTTCTTGTAGCCTCTGCCTGACCTGTGAAGGTCGACGCACATCTGCCTCACTTGTATGCTGTGTTCCTTTGTCTTTCCCATGTTTAAGAGTGGATAAGAGAAATGGCCTCGGTGTCACGTCATATTTATACCCCAGGGAAACAGGAAGTGATGAATTACTAATTAAATGTTCCTACATACTCTGGTAAACTTTGTAAACTATTGTAGAAATGACAGAAATGCTTCAATTATATTTATTTCCTGGGAATTGTTAAGGGTGCCAATAATTGTGGAACAGGTGATTTAATGAAAAATAATTATTTTTTAGTCAGGAATTTTTTTATTTTCTTACAATTCATTTGAGTTGAAGGCTACATTTTTCTACAATTTTCAGTGTGACAGTATTCTTCTGCAATAAACACTGAATTTATTTTAAGGCTTTTAACACATCTCAACCAGGGGTGCCAATAATTATGGAGGGCACTGTACGTACATACAATTTATTCTTGTTTACACACACCTCTTACATCACACCTACACCGTATATTTGGTTGCATTTCATATAAAACGTGTCAACCTGTTTCATGTCATCATATTTAGATGCATACTTTATGAAAAACCTGTTTAGTTGGGCAACATTTTACAAACATCAAACACAAACCTGTTTAGTTCAGTTGCATTTTATATCAAACTTGTTCAGTTGGATTCATCATTTGGCTCATGCTCTTTCCTGCCATGATGCTGTGTTGTAAATAACAATGATGTAGGCTAAAACATGTCAAGACACAGGCAAAGTGTGTGTGTGTGTGTGTGTGTGTGTGTGTGTGTGTGTGTGTGTGTGTGTGTGTGTGTGTGTGTGTGTGTGTGTGTGTGTGTGTGTACACGTCTTTATTAAGTGAAGTGAAGCATCTCTCTTGTGAGCCCCTCTCCCTCAGCACTGTCTGTGATTGATCAGGGGTTAACTTTGAAACACATGAACCGGGTTTTAGTGAAGTGTGTCCTTCAGCATGTGTGCTTAAGTAAAACTGTCCGACACCTTCTTTTACTGAAGTGTGTGTGTGTGTGTGTGTGTGTGTGTGTGTGCGTGCGTGCGTGCGTGCGTGCGTGTGTGCGTGCGTGCGTGCGTGCGTGTGTGTGTGTGTTTGTGCGTGAGTGTGTGGGTGTGTGTGTGTGTGTCTGTGTTCTCCACAGCTACGTGCGCTACTCTGCTATCTGTGCTCAGGCAGTGCGTGAGGCTCTGAAGCCACATCTGAAAGCCGCCGCCCTACGGAACGCAGAAGCTACAGTGACAGTCGTGAAGCGCAAGACGCCCTGAACCCCACAGACAGGTATTGTCACAGACGGGTATCGTGACAGACAGCTATCACTACAGACAGGTATCGCAACAAGACACCATGAGCAGCACAGACAGACAGGCATCAGCACAGACACATATCACGACAGACAGATATCACAGCGGCCATGCATAATTACAGACGGATATTACTACAGCAAAACACCATGAGCAGCACAGACAGGCATCACCAAAGATTATTTTAATTCTAACATAGACTGTCTCTGGTATCACTACAGACATGTATCACTACAGCCAGGTATCACCGACAGGTATCATTACAGTAAGACTCCGTGAGCAACACAGATGGTGTCACCACAAAAGCATAGACACCATGAGCAACACAGGCAGGAATCTCTGCAGACACCTATCACTACAGACACCTATCACAGACAGGTATTGCAAGCAGCACAGAGCATGAGCAGCACAGACAGGTATCACTACAGACAGGATATTTCCACAGACAGGTGTCACTACAGACAGGTATCAGCACAGACAGGTGTCACTCAGCAAGACATCATGAGCAGCATAGACTGACAGGAATCACCACAGACGCGTTTTATTGCAGACAGGAATCAATAGGCTATACAGACAGGTTTCATTAGAGACACGTATCACTAGAGACAGGAAAGACCACATGCAGACAGGTATAATTACAGACCGAGGTAATTCCAGAGGTACATGTATCAATGCAGACAGGTTTCATTAGTTTCATTCCAAAAAGTCAAAGAATGTGCGCACATCAGTGGCACAGGTGCTGGACCAAACATAAGATAACTGAAAAAGAAAATAAAGGTCCGCAACACTGATGCTCCCAAAAAATGTAATGGCACAATGTTTCGGACTAACTGTCCTTCATCACAGTGCAACGTCATTACATTTTTGGGAGCATCAAATAGTGTTGCGGACCTTTATTTTCATTAGTTTCATTAGCATTGGTTTGTTTATGTGTCCTGCAGGGTTGAAGACTGGCGGAGGCTGGTGTGCATCTAAGTTTCTGCAGGGTTGAAGACTGGCGGCTGACATGCGTCTCTCAAAGCGTCTCTGGACCAAATCGAGCTCCTCTGATTATCACGATGATGTCATTCTTATAATCTCATTAAATTAAATCTGCTAATGCGCATCCCTCTCCACAACATCTGTGTCACTAGAAGTTATATTGCCTGAATGAATTAAAGGGACACTGTGTGAGATTTTTATTGTTTTTATTTTTATTGAGTTGTTTATTTCCAGAATTCAAGCTTTCCATTCATTAATGTTACCTTTTTTATGAATACTGACCACCACCATAAAATTCTAAGTATTCGTTATGACTGAAAAAAATGCACTTTTCTTACATGAAAAGGGGGATCTTCTCCATGGTCTGCCATTTTGAATTTACAGAAATAGCCATTTTTAGCAGCAAAAATGACTGTACTTGGACCATACTAGAAAATATTAGTTTATTACTTCGGAAACTTTCATGAAAAGATCAAATTTGGCAATAGGCAGCCCATTTTCAATTCGCAGCATAGTTGCAGTACCCTTTTTGACCATTTCCTGCACAGTGTCCCTTTAATGAATGAATGATTGATTGAATGAAGCCTTTATTGCCCTGAAGGGCATTTGTGTTGTGTTTATGAGCCATAGAGCACACTCTTGGACACATAGACAACTAGAAGCACTCAGAGAGTGCAAACCTGCACCAAGGCCCGTTAAACGCTATATTTTTTTTATTTCAAGTTTTTTCATTTCAATTTCTTCCTTGCTTTTGGAGTTAGAAACTGGAATGTCAAAAGTTGCCCTATCCTGCGATGGTGAAAAATCTTTTTTAAAAATCATGGATTCGGCGCCACCAAAATGTAATCATTTGTTCCTTGTGTCATTTTCAACAACTCCTCAAAATGTACTCAAAATACGTTCATAACCTTTTGAGTTATCCTGCTGACAGACAGACAGACAGACAAACACACAAACACACCAACCACACCGACCGAAAACATAGCCTCCTTGACAGAGGTAATTACAACAGTATACAAAGACAAGTCTAAAAAACATTCAGTATCCATTGAACATTAAACATTTAACCGACAATACTATTTAATTAAATGTAAAAGCCCAATATCCTGTATATACACATATTATAGTAAGGTTGTATGTCACCTAGCAGTAGTATGTATGTCACCTTGAGTAAATTTACACTTGTCTATGTGCAATGGACTCACTACCCAGAATGTCTGTGTGTCAGCCTGAGTAGCCAGTGTGTGTGTGTGTGTGTGTGTGTGTGTGTGTGTGTGTGTGTGTGTGTGTGTGTGTGTGTGTGTGTGTGTGTGTGTGTGTGTGTGTGTGTGTGTGTGTGTGTGTGTGTGTGTGTGTAAATGTGTGCGTGCGTGTGTGAATCCTGTCTATGGCTGATGTGCAGTTGTCAGAATGACCAGCAGAGGGCAGTCTCTCTCTCTCTCTCTCTCTCTCTCTCTCTCTCTCTCTCTCTCTCTCTCTCTCTCTCTCTGTCTCTCTCTCTCTCTCTCTCACACACACACACACACACACACACACACACACACACACACACACACACACACACACACTCAAGGACGCCAACAGGAGGGGACAAAGGGGTCAGACGTCCTGTGCCCAGGGGGCAACATTGGGTTCCCATTACTTTCAGTACTTACTCATTGGGTTCCTATTACTTTTCCATGCCTAGCCAAAGCTGTCAGCGGCCATGCACACACACCAACACACACACACACACACACACACACACACACACACACACACACACACACACACACACACACACACACACACACAAAGAAAGAAAGAAAGACAGAAAGAGGGAAACAGAAAGGCGCAATGTTGTTTGTGACAGCAGCCTTATCTGCTTGCCAAGTGTGTGTGTGTGTGTGTGTGTGTGTGTGTGTGTGTGTGTGTGTGTGTGTGTGTGTGTGTGTGTGTGTGTGTGTGTGTGTGTATTTATGCATTTAATCTTCCACCAGCACATGGCCAGCTGAGGGAGGGGCCGACACCACCCCGAACACACACACACACACGCACGCACGCACGCACGCACGCACGCACGCACGCACGCACGCACGCACGCACGCACACACACACACACACACACACACACACACACACACACACCACAGTGTACTGTTGCACACACATTTACCACCCCATCAAACTACTATACTTCCACACACACATTTTATTAGTTTATGTCATTAATGTCATTTATGCCATTATACTGCCCATTCACATATTTGATCTTGTATATGAATATTAACTTTCATAGCTCATACGTATTTACTCATCAACTCATATTTAGTGGCTTTACCAAAGAACAGTAAGTTTTGCATCCAAAAATACCCATGGCTGTAATTCAAAATGGCGGACGTGGAGATCCACCTATTATTTATGAAAAGTGTAAGTTCCCAAGTCATAATAAACGCTCAGAAATGGATGGTGGTAAATATCAATGAAAAAAGAACACTTGTGAATGGACACCATAACATTTGGGAAATACATAGGATGGCTTTAAAAGTCACGTTATGGTGATCACAAATTCCGAAGAACCACAAAAAAGACACAAACACACAAACTGTATATCTTCCAACACAGGGCAGCCGTGGCCAAACGCCAGAGGGTTGCCTCTTCCCACACCTCCAACCATGGCTGAAGTGCCCTTGAGCAAGACACCCAAAGTCACATTGCTCCAGAGACTGTACCAATACCCTGTAAGGAACTTTGGATGAGAGCCTCAGCTAAGTGTCATGTAATGTCATGTCATGTCATGTAATGTAATGTACCACAAACCACACTGTACATGTATCATGAAGCCACATATAAAATAAGATTTATTTTAAATGAGATAAATACACAATGCAGAACACAATGGCAGCTTTTGGTAAATATGATGCCATCTACAACGTACTGTAGGCCTATATATGATTAGTATGTTAGTATATGCGAATATTAGTATATATATGTACCGGTATGCAGTAGAGCAATAAAAAAAACAAAGAAACAAAGTGGAGCTCCGTAAAATATGATTGACTATGCATAGTATAAGTATAATAAAGTACATCCTTAAGTTATATACTGCAGACATGATGTGTACCAATGATATATTTAGAAATGACTAACATGTAGGACAATCTGGAACAAGTTGTGGACCATCTGAAACAATTTACCAATGACACGTAGGACCATCCAGAGCATATCATGTGTATGTGTGTGTGGGCGTGTGCTTCCGTGTGCGTGCGTGTGTGTGTGAGAGAGTGAGTGAGTGAGCATTACAGAAGGTGTTAACACCTTGTACAGCTAACATAAGCACATCAGTGTTGAATTGGTTGTATCAAAAATAACAATGTAGTTGTATATTGGAAAAGCAAATACAATCATAAGTATTATAATTAAGCACACCATAGCATTGCATTTCAAAACAGAAGCACATCTAGATCTACCCAACCGATCCCCAATTTCTGTAAACCCCTTTTCACAAAGCGTTATAACCATATTGCTCACAACAATTCTGCACTACAAAGGCAAAGTGCAGTAACTACGGCAACATTGAAACTGAGAAAATTGCCTTTAAAGCCTTGGTATTAGTTTGGATGCTGTCGTAACTACTATTTTGACGTAGCAGTATCTCTAAAATGGGACACATTTGGACCACAAGTCTTTTGTCACGACACAAAGGAGGTGTTATGAAGACCACTATGAGTCTAAACTCAATTATGACGAAATGTGTAGTTACTGTACTTTGCCTTTTATTTGTACGGCAGAAATGGCATGACCAAGTCTTAATCTGTTACTGTACTCAACTTCCTCTCTGTAATGCAACACAATTGTTGTTATGATGTAGTTTATTTAGTTATGATGAAGTTATGATGAAGAGTGTTTTCAGATGAGAGTGAATACCGGTAGGTATCTGTGTGGTTTACAACCTCTTTTGACCAACCGCCCCTTGACCTCATCATAAACCTGCCCACGCCTCCTTGACCTCATCATAAACCTGCCCACGCCTCCTTGACCTCATCATAAGCCTGACAACTTCCTCCCCTTAGTATTAAAAAAAACAACAACATTGCCAAATGCCCCCCCCCCACAGCTGTCTCCTTCTCAACGCCCCCTCTAGAGCTCCCATTGAGAAACACATCCCTAATCCCTGTCCTTTTGATTGGCTGCCCTGACTGACCCTGACCTTCCCCGTCAGAAAAGCCCCGCCCCCTACCCCCATTCCCTTCGTCCCAATTGGATGACCATCATGCCATTGGCACCTGTCTTGTGCTCTCAGTGGAAACTGTTATCGCTTTCATGTTCACAGACACACACACATAACACTACATTATGCTAACATTATTATCATTAACCCTCCTCCACCCCACCCCCTTCTCCATTATTTCTTTCATGTTCCACATACACAGTACACACACATAGACACACACAAACTACCTCAAAATGCATGACTCCCACCCCCCCCCACCCTCGCCCCACACACACCTACATATCAGCATAGGCTACATCAAACATCAGCCATTCCAACTAACACACCGTCATTAAAATCCTCCAACAAACGCCTGATCCTCATCCCCTTTTCAAACCTCTGAACAACACCTCATCTTAATCTCCTCTAACCATAAACGCCTCAGACATTCCCAAAACATACGACATCGCATCATGACCACGAACACGCTGTGATCAAACGATCAGGTCTGATGAAGAGCTCAGCAGACACCCGATCATCATTGTCACCCCTGATAGACATTGTCTGTCCCATCGTCCCCAACCTCCTCTGTCCCTCTCCATCCCTCCTGCTTCTGTCCTCCACCTCCTCTGTCCCTCTCCATCCCTCCTGCTTCTGTCCTCCACCTCCTCTGTCCCTCTCCATCCCTCCAGCTTCTGTTCCCTGTCCCGACCCCATTCCCATCTGTGTCCCTCAGTCTATCCAGGGAAGAAATAGAGACTAATGGATCTAAACAGTGTCCCTGTCCCCTGCTCCACCTGTCCCCTGTATCCTGACTATCCAACTCCCTACGTGCCCCATATACCCCTGTCCCCCACATACCCCTGTCCCCCACATATCCCTGTCCCCCACATACCCCTGTCCTCCACTCCCTACGTGCCCCATATACCCCTGTCCCCCACATACCCCTGTCCCCCACTCCCTACGTGCCCCATATACCCCTGTCCCCCACTCCCCACGTGCCCCACTTACCCCTGTCCTCCACTTACCCCTGTCCCCCACTTACCCCTGTCCCCCACTCCCTACGTGCCCCACAGTCTCTCCAGGGCATGAAACCTTCTTCATCCCTCTTCATCCCCCGCTCTCTGTATCCCTCTCCCTTTTTCCCGAGGTTCCCGCTCCCCCCTTTTTTCCCCAACTGCCTGTATGTCTCTTGGTCTCTCCAGGTCATAAGTAAAGACTACTTATATATAAAAATGTACATGAAATAAAGAGTGACGATGGCTGGCGTCCCCATCACGATTCGTCACTCGGTCGTCTCCTCAGTGGTGACGACCTCGGTGGTTTCCACGGTGACCTTTGAGGTGACAGTGACGCTGCTGGCGCTGGCCGAGCTAGGCTCCGCCTCTTCCTCCTCGTCCTCGTCGGCTCCCCATTGGTGGTCCGCGGTGGCGTCCTGGTACTGCTGGTATTCCGACACCAGGTCATTAAGGTTACTCTCCGCCTCGCTGAACTCCAACTCGTCCATGCCCTCGCCTGTGTACCAGTGCAGGAACGCCTGGATGTAATGAATACATAATGTTATATTATATTATGTTACAGTATATGATATGATATGATGTGATGTGATATGATATGATATTATGTCCATGCCCTCCTCCGTAAACAGTACCACTGCAGGAACGCCTGGATATACTGAATTATATAATATAATATAATATAATATAATATTACATCATATTATATTATATTATATTATATTATATTATATTATATTATATTACATTATACTACATTGTATTATTAGCATGCATGTGTGCGTGTGTGCGTGTGTGTGTGTGTGTACCTTGCACCGGAACATGAATGTGAACTGCTTTCCTACGCGTCTAAATATCTCCTGGATGGCTAGCTTGCTGTGTGTGTGTGTGTGTGTGTGTGTGTGTGTGTGTGTGTGTGTGTGTCTGTGTCTGTGTCTGTGTGTCTGTGTGTCTGTGTGTGTGTGCCTACCTTGCGTCGGAACATGAGTGTAAACTGTTCTCCTACGCGTCTGAAGATCTCTTGGATGGCTGTGTTGTTCCCGATGAAGGTGGAGGCCATTTTGAGGCCGCGCGGAGGAATATCGCACACTGCCACCTAGCACACACACACACACAGACACACAGACACTCACACACACACACACACACACACACACACACACACACACACACACACACACACACACACACACACACACACACACACACACACACACACACACACACACACACACACAGTGAGTAGAGTAACTTAATTGAACCCCGAGAGAATGTATGTATATATCACCTTGACGTTGTGTGGGATCCTCCGTGTGTGTATGTGTGTGTTTGTGTATGTGTGTGTGTGTGTGAATGTGTATGTGTGTGTGTGTGTGTGTGTGTGTGAATAGGTGTGTATATCACCTTGACGTTGTGTGGGATCCACTCCACAAAGTATTCTGAGTTCTTCTGCTGAACGGCCAACATTTGCTCATCCACCTGATAACACCACACACACACACACACACACACACACACACACACACACACACACACACACACACACACACACACACACACACACACACACACACACACACACACACACACACACACACACACACACACACACACACACACACACACACGCAAGAAGACAGTTAGGAGAGGTAAAGTAAGTGTGCGCACACACACACATACACAGGTTCGAGTCCCGCTCTGCCTGACCCCATCTATGTGTCCTTGAGCAAGATACTTCACCCCAAATTGCTCCTGGTGGCAGGGTGGTACCCTGCATGCCAGGCGTGTGCCACCGGTGTGTGAATGGGTGAATGTGAGGCACACAATGTAAAGTGCTTTGAGTGCTCAAAGGAGTGGAAAGGTGCTACATGAATGCAGCCCATTTACCATTCACCATGATTCACGTCTTGTAACACACACACACACACACACACACACACACACACACACACACACACACACACACACACACACACACACACACACACACACACACACACACACACACACACTCTACCTCCTTGGTGCTCATGCGTCCTCGGAACACACCGGCCACGGTAAGGTACCGTCCTCGTCGCGGGTCGCACGCCGTCATCATGTTTCGGGAGTCAAACATCTGCTGCGTCAGCTCCGGGACAGTGAGGGCTCGGTACTGCTGACTG
>NC_085870.1:47564580-47579580 GCF_034702125.1 Engraulis encrasicolus | reverse complement strand
AATAATAGTAATGAGGTGTGTGAATAGTGATGAAGGGATAAATAACAACTGAACATTAAACGTTGATGAGTGATAGTGATGGACCAATGATGAACCAGTAACAATAAAGTGATGAAGTAATAAATAACAACTTAACATTTCACATTTAACATAAGGGAAAATACTACTCTTACTTTTACTTTTACTATTACTATTACTTTTACTACTATTAATATTACTCCTCTTACAGCATCAGCGGGAGCGTCTAAGCCTGGAGGAGAAGGCCCGCGCCAAAGCCGACAAGAAGAGAAGCCAGAACATAGACAAGAGCCTGAGAGCTGAGAGGAAAGAATACGTCCAGACACACCGCCTACTGCTGCTAGGTAAGAACAGAGAGAGAGAGAGAGAGAGAGAGAGAGAGAGAGAGAGAGAGAGAGAGAGAGAGAGAGAGAGAGAGAGAGAGAGAGAGAGAGAGAGAACAGTGACATTATTCATACTTTTGTTTTGTCTTATTTGTATGCAATGCTTTGGCAACGCTGTATCTAACAGTCATGCTAATAAAGCCCAATTTGAATTTGAATTTGAATTTGAGAGGGATTAGGGGGGTGGGGGTCTGGAGTGGAGAAAGGGGAAGAGGGAGAGAGAGGAAGGGGTAAGTCCATATGAGTAAAACTGGAGAGAGAGAGAGAGAAAGAGAGAGAGAGAGAGAAGAAAGAAGGGGAAAAGAGGGGAAGAGAGAGGAGTATTTATTTTATCTTACAAACCCCAACTCCGATGAAGTTGGGACGTTTGGTAAACAGTGGATAAAATCAAAATGCTATAATTTGCAAAACATTCAGGGATCAGTGAAAATCAGTAAACATCCAAATAAGATAAAACAACAAAGAAGAACATTTCAAAATGAATTGTACTGAGGGACAATATAGGTGTCCAGGTATAAGATCATCAGAGAGAGGCTGAGTCACTCAGAATTAAAGATGCCGAGGGAATAATTACCATAGTTATTACATACATTTTTGAATTCCCTTTGATTTACCACGATTGAGTGTATAGAAGACATATTTTGTCATTAAAATCATTGTATAAATTCATGACATCGTGAAATATATATTGGCTGTAGTCTCACACAAGCACTCCAGGAATTACAGCTATTGAAAATTGACCATATTAAGAATGCTTCATGCGTGCAAATGATACAGGGGTGTAACATTCTCCTATGCACCCGAGCTCACCTGAAATAGACCCAGAGGACATGGGAAACTGTCCTTTGCTTACAGAAGTCAGCAGAAGTTGTAGAAGTCCATTCTTTTTGACAATAATAGAGTATTGCACATCCCGTGCTACAGTGAAAATGGACCATCCAACTTGTGTTAATGCTAACTTCAAAAGTCAGCCTCCATGATGGCATGCGGGTGCAGTAGTGCATTGGTTAAGTGCTGAATGGTATAAATGGGTTTTAAACAGCATGAAAAGCCACTCATGCATATTTTGAAAGGAGATATTTGATTACTGCCACATACTGTAGTAAGGACAAATTGCATTCCCTACTATGTTTTAACAGTTTGGCTCTATCATAATGACCAGCAGGTGATAACATGGTGGGCTTTTGGTCAAGACCTGTCACACTGTAAGCACTACAGAAAGGAAAACATTGCAAAACATGACAAGGAATACACACACCATTTAAGCTGTTGAAATCATGTCCAAGATAGGAATTAACACTGTTTTTTATATAAAATCATCTCATCGGTTAATGTACAGGTATTTAACTGTTAAGTGTTGTCTTTTGTGTTGTTTTTAGTCTTCCTCGACATTTGCTGCCTTTTATTGTCTCCGTCCCAACTCTTTTGAGACGTGTTGTTTTTACATATTCATGAATATCCCCCAAAACAAAAAAATTGGTCAGTTTCGATGGCTGATATGTTTCTTTGTGCTGTTCTCCATCTAATGTAAGAATCAGACGTTTTGAAAATGGCAGTATTTTGTTATTATTCACATATTAACTTGTGTCCCAACTTCTATGGAGTTGGGGTTTGTATTAGCCTATCTAATCCCCCGTCCTGGCCTTGTGCTTTTATTCAAAGTTTTAGTCAATATCTCTCAAAAGGACTATTCAGACGAGTACATTAGAATATGCATTAGAATATGTTCATTCAGCTTTAACATACCATATTTTTTATGAAATTGTCTCATATCTCATGAGCCTGAATGTTGCGTCATGTAGCTCCAGGCGCCAGGGCCAATGTTGCGCAAGGCAACATCCAGCATCAATGGGTTAAAAGATGGGAAGGGGGGTGTACTGTACATCCAGACGCAGTGCCTATCGATCAGAGACCAGTAGCACATATTGGAGTGTGGGGGGTGGCAGGGAGAGGGAGAGAGAAAGAGAGAGAGCGAGAGAAGACAGAAGGTAAAAGAGGTGAAGAGAGAGAGGGCTACCGGCAGGCACACAGGCTGATTTTCAGAAAACTGTTTTAAACATCAACAGGTCAACATAATCTCTAAAAGCAACTTTGAACAATTGCACAATATACCGTAGTAACGGTAATAGCGTGGCGCACACACATTTAGTGTTACGTATGTATATATCTTTGTGTGCGTGTGTGTGTGTGTGCAAGCGTTTGTGTATGTGTGTGCATTGGTGTCTTGTGGGTCCTTTGCACGTGCATGTGTGTGTGTGTGTGTGTTTGTGTGTGTGTGTAGGATTAATACATCTATGCGCAGGCATGTGTATTTGCGTATGTGTGTGTGTATGTCACATGTGTTGGTTAGTACGTACTGTACATACACACACACATGCACACGCGCATGCAGTGCACACACGCACGCACTCACGCACGCACGCACGCACGCACACACACACACACACACACACACACACACACACACACACACACACACACACACACACACACACACACACAGATTTATTGACATGATGTACAGCAAACACAACCTTCACACTTCACTTTACTGGTGCAATGTGCAATTAATGAAGATTGACCAACAGGCTGGTCCACTTGAGCCATGAAACTTCCCACACTAAAATGACAGGTGTCTCAGATGTTTTGTCAAACCCCTGTATGTAGGCAGTGCACTAGATCAAATGTGCTCGATCAGATGTACTATGCTAGGCCTATGTACTGTATTACAGTCTAGATGCCAATTTCTAAATGCACAACAAAGAAAGGGGGTGCTCGCCTAGGGCACTGAGTTGACTAGAACCGGCCCTGGTGTGCGTGTCGCTTGTGCATGTCACTCCTCTTCGTATCAACTGGCTACTGGCCGGATTACTGTAAAGTGGCCTGCATGGGACACCTTGGCTACAGATTGCAGTGGTACGGAGTAAAATGAAAATTTGACCATCAAATGGTCATGCCATAGAATGCATATGGTGAGGAGTCATTCTAATCTAAGCCAATTGTGTGCTTTTTAGTGAAAAACGCTGCCAATGCAGCTGGGGCCAACATGAAAGATCTAAGTAATTGGTTGGTTTTCAGCAATAAACAAACTCTAAAACATTCCACACTTCAGAGATGTTCTAGGCTATCGATACTGTCTTTCTCTGGCGAGTGTTAGGCCAGGGGGCTGCCACTTCATGGTCTCTCCACTGGCTCCTCTGATGTCTTTGGTCTCACCATATCTTCCTTCTTATCCAGACAATGCCAGTCCCTGAGGTAGACTTTGGAGTAGGCCGATTACAGGGTACCCCTATTTGTATGTGTGTGTGTGTGTGTGTGTGTGTGTGTGTGTGTGTGTGTGTGTGTGTGTGTGTGTGTGTGTGTGTGTGTGTGTGTGTGAAGGTGCTATGAGTCAGCCCAGGTCACATCCTCCCGATGTAGCAGGTATAGTGCCTGCATGTTAGGAGGGTCGTTTAGAATTACATTTTGGAGTCTGGTGAGTGCGCGTGTGAGGAGCGCACCGTTCCCTTTCCCCCACGGGAGCGCGCAATGCGTGTCACGTGACCAGCCGCGCGCCTTCCCATGGTTCAGTGGCGCTCATCACCCCACCCATCTACTGCTCGCGCTGTAATGTCCAATTCACCCAGAAAAGCGGCCAAAATACGCCGAATCCACCACGGAAAACCAATTATTCCCGCCGAGTCAACGGACACTAGCGCGACCCTCACGCGAAGAATCTGCTGTCGTCAGTGGCCGAGCGAGATACTCAGATTGGATGCTACTTCACGAGCCGCCATGCACATGTAGAAGATCCTCCGCCGAGTTCGCCAGGAATACGAAGCTACGGCTGACAGCAGCAACCCTCTCCGTAGAACACCGATCACCGAAGCAATTTCACTCGGCGACCTCACGTGAGGGACAGCAGCTCAGCGCAGCAGTACAGGCTCACGAGGGACTGCTGTTGGCTTCCACAGGGCCCGCGGACGTGTTCTAGTCGCCAGCTGATGGTAACGAGAGAGAGAAACGCCAAATAGCAGCTCGAGCTCAACCGGGGCCTTTTCTAACCGGAGTCCCACAGCAGCCGCCAGTCGGGAATAACGGGAGATAACGGGGCATAACGGGAGGTTAAGAAGGTTTTGGCAGAAACGGCAGAAAATAACCTCGGATCCGGTGTCAGGCGGGCTCCGGGCCCTCTGGTCATTTCAGTGGGAATATATTTATTGTTTTATTATTTTCATATCCACTGTCAGTGTCTCGGTGCTGCTGGTTCTTTTGGGTCGGCTAAACACCTCAACACGAACCTCTGGATCGCCAAATCCTGCCTTGTGCGAACAGACACTGAAGGACTTTGGAAATCTAGCACGAATGCCGCGGCGCTATAAGGGGGAAACCGTCAGGCTTTGACTTTTGGCTGCGTGTTCTTCATGACAGCGTCGCGGG
This sequence comes from Engraulis encrasicolus, assembly GCF_034702125.1. NCBI lineage: Eukaryota > Metazoa > Chordata > Actinopteri > Clupeiformes > Engraulidae > Engraulis > Engraulis encrasicolus. The sequence goes on along the minus strand of NC_085870.1, from coordinate 47,574,760 downwards.
AAACCCAGGAGACATGAGCCCGTATGAATTGTAATAAGCCCTTATGAACGTGTATGAAGGGGCATGCCGCTCGAGCACTAGGCGGACTTTGATCGCATCGTTTGTGGTGTAAACAAACCCGTAGCCCCGTCGAGGCGAGGCGAGGCCCCGGGTTATCCAGCAGCCTCTGCCTGCCTGCAGCGCTCCCAGCTCGGCCAGGCCAGCAGCAGGCTACCGCTGGTGTTGGGAGAAGGGGGCCGGGCTTCGCCTGCGCCCGCTTGTCAATGTCGGCATTTTTAAACGCACCATACATCCATGCATGATTCAGAGTAACATTGAAACTGTATAGTATACGTAGACGTCAATGTCGGCACTTTTAAACGCAACGCCTCGCTCCAGCACTAGCGGGATCTAGGCTTCATTCGTGCGGTCCTTCGCGCGCCTACCCACCCCTCCTCCTTGGCACGCGGGGGTAACGGCAAGAAAATGGGATGTCTGGGCAACAGCAAGAGCGATGACCAAAAGAAAAAGGACAAGGAGCAGATCAAGGAGAGTCGGAGGATCGAAAAGCAAATTCAGAAGGATAAACAGACTTACCGCGCCACACACCGGCTACTGCTGCTGGGTAGCCTACACACACACACACACACACACACACACACACACACACACACACACACACACACACACACACACACACACACAGGCCTGTTACGGTGCTACATACACCGGCTATTGCTGCTGGGCACACACACACACACACACACACACACACACACACACACACACACACACACACACACACACACACACACACACACACACACACACACACACACAGGCCTGTTACGGTGCTACACACACCGGCTATTGCTGCTGGGCAAACACACACACACACACACACACACACACACACACAGGCCTGTTACGGTGCTACATACACCGGCTATTGCTGCTGGGCACACACACACACACACACACACACACACACACACACACACACACACACACACACACACACACACACACACACACACACACACACACGCCTGTTACGGTGCTACACACACCGGCTACAGCTGCTGGGTACAGACACACGCACAAGCACACACACACAAAGCAAGCCTACCACACTACTACTGCTGGACGCACACACACACACACACACACACACACACACACACACACACACCGGATGCTAATTGGTTGGTCAGGTGTGTGTGTGTGTGTGTGTGTGTGTGTGTGTGTGTCAGGTGGCCCGTATCCCTTGGTAGGTCAGGTGGCGTGTGTTTGACGGTGTGCGTGCGTCTGTGTCTGTGTGTGTGTGTGGGGCCACACTCCCTTAGCGGCTGCCCAGGTGTCCTCAAGGGCCCAGGAGGTCTAGAGGGCTTTGCGGAAAGCAGCTGTGTGTGTGTGTGTGTATGTCAGTGTGTGTGTGTGTGTGTGTGTGTGTATGTCAGTGTGTGTGTGTGCCAGTGTGTGTCAGTGTCTGTGCTCAGTGTCAGTGCAGTCAGTGCTCACTGTACACGAATTGCAAGGCAGGTGTGTGTCCTTAGTGCATTGTGGTCTGTGTAGGTGGGTGGGTGTGTTTGTGTGTGTGTGGGACCAGGACTCTGGGTTTATTTATTTATTTTACAAAAATGGCAACCAAAATATACATCACTCCCGGTGTGTGTGTGTGTGTGTGTGTGTGTGTGTGTGTGTGTGTGTGTGTGTGGGTACAATTTGATGGAAAGCTGGTTTCGCATCAGGTGTTGACATGGTGGAGGATCTGTAAACAAATGTCAAACTTTGGTTTCTGTAATAATGTCTTGCACTTCATCAGCGTTCTGTGCTTTGAGTTCCCAAATTAAAGCCACAATTTCAGCAAGGCGCAAGCAAAAGCGCACAAGGCAGATAGCGTGGGAGTTTCTGACCTCCATCTAGGAGAAGTGCATTAGAATTGCTGTTGAAGCGGGATGATCAAAACACAACGCATGCCGATTTTTACCACATTGGAAATCGTGGAGTCATAATAGTGTAGGGCCTTTTAAATATGAGACTTTCCCATACCGTATGATATCACTGATATACACTACTGTGTATAGGTCAACCAAAGTAACACCATCAACACATGGAGAAATAGACCCATATTTAGAAGGACTAGAGTATTATGTAGAACTGTGAAAAACAAAGTTTGACTATGCTCAAATGTTTGATGGGGTGTTTCTGCACATGGTTTTGAAAGCCAGAGTGGCCAGATGTTTCATTTGGGGAATGATGCAGGGGGTACCTCAGGGTCATTTTGCAACCAAAGCCATGTTAAGAAACCCTCCTATGCTGTAATTTAAATGGTAAATGGGGCAGCATGTGGGGCAGCCGTGGCCTAGTGGTTAGAGAGTTGGTCTTTCAATCTAGGGGTTGCCGGTTCGAATTCCCCCAGAACTCCCCCTACATCCATGGCTGAAGTGCCCGTGAGCAAGGCACCTAACCCCACATTGCTCCAGGGACTGTAACCAATACCCTGCAAAATAGTAGTTGTAATTCGCTTTGAATAAAATGAAAGCGACAGCTAAGTGCAATATAATAATAATAATAAATGGGCTGCGTTTATATGTCGCTTCTCCACTCCTTCGAACATTCAAAGCGCTTTACACGTATGCCCCAACGTTCACCTATTCACACTCGCATTCCCACACCGGTGGCCGTCGTGGCTTCCACACAGGGTGCCGCCCTGCCACCAGGAGCAATTCGGGTTAGGTATCTTGTTCAAGTGCACATCGGTTCACGGGGTCAGGCAGAGTGGGGCTTGAACCTGCAACCTTCTGGTTGCCTACCAGGCTCATCTACCACCCGCCCCTGTCTGGGGGCCCTTAAGACGTACTGTGTCTGATAGATAGAGTTATACTGAGGTGACATGGCCATTTTTGAAGGCCTGTATCGGTTTTCAAACTAACGTTAGAGGTGTCCAAATCTGTTTTGTAAGTTAGGTGTACAATTCCTGGGCTCCAAAAGTGTCAGTGGCTCCCGAACTTTGGAGGGCCTTTTCTCCCAAAACCGTCAGAGGTGGGATGCTCCAACTTGGAATTCTTTCAGTTGGCAGAGGTTAGGAACAGGTTATTAATAAATTACAACAATGACTGGGTTATGATCAGTTGAGGATGGGTTATTATCAGGGCAGAATGGATTATAAGCAGGACAAAATGGTGAGGTATACAATCGTGTGTGTGTGTACTATGGTAGTTAACTTTTCAATGACTGTAACAGCGTTCCACTATTGGAACAGTGTACATTATGGGGCTACGCTGGAAAGCTACTGTAACTCTGTGTGTGTGTGTGTGTGTGTGTGTGGGGGGGGGGGGTTGTGTTGGGGGCAACAGAGAGAGTAACAGTGTGTGTCCTATCCTCTGTCTTGAAAGTTGAAAGAAAGAGTAGTTTGTAGTGTTTGTAGCCTTACATTTTGAGGTCAGTGTGGCTGTAACATACACATACATGCGCACATTCATGCACACACACACACACACACACACACACACACACACACACACACACACACACACACACACACACACACACACACACACACACACACACACACACACACACAGTTTTTCTGCTGAATAGGAACGCTTGTACACTGGCAGCACACACTCAAACAATTGTTCTCAAACACACATATGCATGCAGTCACACACACACAGTCCCACCACTGTTGCAGTGTTATTGTGTGTGTGTGCGCGCGCATGCGTGCGTGCGTAAGGAGGGGGAGGGGGGCAGAGAGAGAGAGAGAGAGAGAGAGAGAGAGAGCGAGAGAGAGAGAGAGAGAGAGAGAGAGAGAGAGAGATGGATGGATGGAGTATGTCATTCAGATTGTGAGAGGGAGTTGTGTCTGAAAGTTATTTGTTTTTTTCTGTTACAGTTGGGACATGGAGCGGTACACACACACTCAGACACACACACACACACACACATTTTATAGCGATTGCTGTTCACACATGTTAAGTGTGGAGAAGATTGCTGCAAAAGCACATTTAAGTAGCCTAGTGAATTTAAATAGTAAATACATTAATAATAACAGCAATAATAATAATGACAATAATAATAATGCTAATAATAATGACATAAAATGATAATAATATAATGTATAATAATAATTATATCATCCAATCATATCGCTCTATCTGTTCAGCATGTTTTTTGTTCCTTTTTGAAACTGCAGCAGGTCATTGAGGCTAGTGACTGCTCTGACCTCTTCTGCCACCGCATAAAGGCAAAGTGCAGTAACTGCATATTTTGTAAAAAATTGAGCGTAGACTGAAAAAGGTCTTTCTAACACCTCCCTGATCTTGTGACAAAGCCTCATGGTCCATTGTAGAGATATCGCCAGAGAGAGTAGAGAGAGAGAGGTTCCATTGGCCCATTGTTTCCGGATTCTATTATTGGGGGGGAAATCCCCCTTTAGGCAGACCTAGGCAGACCTGAGGACTGTTCTATTCAATGCTAGGAGCATTATGACACGCCCCTTTAGGCAGACCGGAACCTGGTCATGTTAGGTGCCCATAGAAACCTATTATGTTGGCATATCTCTATACTTAAAGAATCTCTGATATCGCTATGTCAAATTTGCAGTAACTGCAATATCCAACCTAATATGAATACTTTGAAGGCCTTGTTTCTCACTCTCAGTGTTGGCGTAGTTACTGCAGTTTGCCTGTGTAGGGCAGTATTGCTCTCAGTTAAACAGTTTGAACACCAACTATTATCCCTACCCATAACCTTCACCTTTGCCAATGGTGTCACCCCAGACTATACATTTCATGTCATAGAGGAGTCTGGCTGGCCAGGATAGCTGCAAAGTGCACTGTGAAGTTTTTGCTACGTAAATGCTCAAGCTGTCACGGTGTGCGCTGTGTGTGTAATTGACGAATCCGGATGTGTGTAATTGACCAAGAAGAATATGCGTTGTGTGTGATTTTGTAATAAGAATGTGTTGTGTGTATGTGTTGGACCAATCAAGATGTGTGTTTGATTTCCTTGACTAATCAGGCTAATCAGTTCCCTGTAGTAGGTGCTAGTCTGTGGCGGTGATGATGATGATGATGATGATGATGGTGGCAGATATAGTGATCGTGATAATGTGTGTATTTAACTCTTTAGGTGCTGAGGAGTCTGTGATGATGATGATGATGATGAAGGTGATGATGGTAGTTGTAGTGATGATGTGTGTTTAACTCTTTAGGTGCTGGGGAGTCGGGGAAGAGCACTATTGTGAAGCAGATGCGACTTTTACACGTGGATGGCTTCAATGCAGAGTAAGTCATGAAGAACTCTCTCTCTCTGAGGGGCCTTGAGAATTACACACACCTTTAGAGTAATTAAAATCTCATCAGCTGTAGTCTCTCTCTCTCTCTCTCTCTCTCTCTCTCTCTCTCTCTCTCTCTCTCTCTCTCTCTCTCTCTCTCTCTCTCTCTCTCTCTTAACTCTCTTCTCAGAGTAATGCCTGGAACACACCAAAACGGACAAAAGCTAAGCTACAAAGCATAGCTAGGCTATTTCAGAGAAAAACGACACGATCGACCAGGTGCACTGTGTAGGATGGTGGCCAGAGTAGGTATTGCAACAATGCGGTCATTGAAACTGTGCTGCCTACTGCTAAATTAGATCTTTTCATGAATATTTTCTAATAAACTAACATTTACTAGTATGACTATATTACAGTACGTTTTGCAATTTATCTGGAAATTCAAAATGATGGACATGGAGAAGATTTACCTTTTTAGTGCAATTTTTTGATTGTGGAATAAAACTGCTAAAAATATGAAACCGCGCACCTCTAAAAGCAGATTGGCTGCAGTACTTGTTACATCATGGCTCATTATCATAATATAATTTTCAGAATATTCGCTGAGGTTCAACGACAACTTGTCGCCTCATGTCGCTCAAAACGCTTTTGTCTCTTTTCTGACAAGCTCATCTATAGAAAGTCAATAACTTCCGATGCCGTTGTCGCTGTTGTAGCATTCAGTGTGTTTGCACATTAAGACAAGAACATACACACACACACACACACACACACACAGTGTCAACATGAGCGCATACTGTACAATAAGGAGAGACTGAGTTGTTTTCTAAGAAAAGGTGTGAGTGAGTAACCCCTTTGGGCCTATCTGCACAAAGAGGATGGGCCACTTTCATGATAAGGAGGGCCACATCGCCACCACCAGAAGGCTACATGACCCACGGATCTTACTGCAACTTGCAGGATTCGAGGTGCAGTTGGTTGCCCAGTGACTGCCAGTATTATTCGCAAGGAAAAGGAGTGCTCTGTATCAGCCAACAGCATAATTACAACGGATTGATTCAGTAGTAAATCAGGGGGGTACACTAAGAATACGGTTAAGTGATAAAACAGGCTTAGGAAACCAACAAGAATTGGTTAACCTGCTAATACTGTAGATATACCTACAGGCATCATTTAGTTAGGAAAATGAGGATTCCAGGCACTTCTATTACATAACTTACGTCTACCACAAGGTTAACTTAACCAACTGGTTTACTACTGAGCCAGCTTCTAAGTATACCCCCTGGTCATTTTGTTTTTAAATAATGTTTTATCTATGGGCCACGCTGAGCGAGGAGGCGGGCTGCTTGTGGTCCCGGACCTCCAGTTGCCTATCCCTGGGCTATGTAAGACATTGTCCTCTTGCCTTGCAGAGAGAAGAAACAGAAGATTCAAGACATCAAGAATAACATCAAAGAGGCCATAGAGGTACAATTTACGTTTATATCATATTATATTATGTTACATTATATCATATATTATATTATATTATATTACAGTATATTACATTGCGCTTGTATGATGCTCTTATCCAAAGTGACTAAAGATATTTCAGGGCATTGGTTACAGAACATTGCTAAGGATTGGGATTTAACCTGCAACCCTAAGATCTCCCAACGCCCAACTTCCAACCATTACACCACAGCTTCCGCTATACAGTGAAAATAATACATGATTTAATCCCTTGCTAATTTTGTTAATTTGCCTACTGTCTATAATTTTTATGGTAGGTGTATTCTAACACGGAGAGACAGAATAAGAGAAAGAAAAATTAGCTTAAAACAATATATATGAATTAATATTTCATTGACGGAGATACTGTAAGCATTTCATCCCCTGTCAACTATTACTAATTCTGGTCCCACAGACCAGATAGGGACTTCCAATCAACTTGTCATCTGAAATAAAGGCACCTGTTAATAGTCACCTGCATAAAAGACACATTGAATCATTAGAATCAATTCATAGCATCAGCCAATCAATCAGACTCCAAACTTGCCAACATCGGAAAGACCAAAGAGCTGTCAAAGGATGTTAGGGACAAGATTTTAGACCTGTACAAGGCTGAAATGGGGTTCAAAACCACAAGCAAGAAACTTGGTTATCAAGACACAAACTGTTGGTGTATTTCTTCCGAAATTTAAGAAATACAAAATGACCATCAATAGGGCTGTCTACAAGATTTGACCTGGTGTGGATCCAATAATCATGAAAACTGTACACATTTCTATAATAATTACTGCATGTTCCTGTATTCCATTGCAGACCATAGTGGCGGCGATGGGCTCCCTAGCGCCCCCTGTGCCTGTGGCGAGTCCTGCCAACCAGCGTTGCATAGAGTACATCTCCAGACTATCCAGTCAGAAGGACTTCGACTTTACACCTGTGAGTTTGTGTGTGTGTGTGTGTGTGTGTGTGTGTAGTAATCTGTGTATTATGTGTGTATGCATCTGATTGTTAGAATCCTGCTTCCTTGTATCTTGATGGGGTCACACCCCTATTAGAGTAGAGTAGAGTAGAGTAGTGTAACATGTATTAATCCCGAAGGAAATTTAGGTGTCTAGTAGCATACATACAAAAAAATAGATTATTTCACATTAAACATTCAGATATAAAAAGTCTCTCATTGCAATAGTTGTTACTGATTGTTGGAGGGGGGATGGAAGGGGGGCATGGCGGGGGGTTGGGATTTATGCGGTCCAGTCACCAATAACAATCTCTTTTATGGTGTTCTTCTGAGTTGTTGAGTTAAATAGCTGGATGGGCCTGGGGACAAAGGGAATAGCGAGGAATCTGTGGCTAAACAGACTTCGCTGGTTGGCAAGAACCGAGTGCAAGGGGTGATGGTCATTGTCCATTATAGAGTCCAATCTGCCCAGTGTCCTCTTTTCAGCTGTGGTACTATTACTATTACGAGGCCATATGGTCTAATGTGGGGTTCCATAGTACTAGAGTTGTTCTAATGTGGGGTCGCATTGCTAAGGAGAACTGGGCACTCACCTTGCCTGTGTTTAATTTACTGCTGCCGGTTTACATCCCTCAGGGGGTATATGAATACTGATCCTTACCTGTAAGTACCATAATGCTGTTGATTCACATCCCTATTCCCACTGGCTGTGATGTGTGTTAGAATAGAGTAGAATAGAAAGCCTTTATTGACATTGTACACATTACTGACCCCCTGATAGAGCCACCGTTTGAAGTGCACACAACAGATTATGAAATTGTAAATGATGTGCTAATAGAATACCTGCAAAGGACACTTACTATGGGTGAGGATCCTTGTATGGGTTCGGTACCCAAACCAGTCGTATGTGTGAATATACTCCCTATGTAAATTTCCCTACACTAAAGCCCGATTCGCACGGGATAAATATTACCTATGGACCCCTGGTAATTCGCAGTTTCCCCCAGACCTCTGTGATTTTTCGTGGAGCATTCGGACGGGATAAGCAAACGTCTGTTATTGACTCAATTCACAGACATTATATGGGGGTGGAAACGGCGCGCTTATGGACATGGGTCATGAAATTACCCCAGGGTGTCTGTGTTTCGCCAAAATACAATAGGTAATTCGCGTCGGAATTATTACCTCACAAATCACGGACATGGCGCATTTGCACAGGACTAAGAACTCAGACATTCTCGGTAATTATTCCGAATTACCGGGGGTCCATGGGTAATAAAAGTCCCGTCCGAATCGGGCTATAGTGATCATGTCCATGAATGTCCCTGTATGTGTTTCTTTCCCCAACCATAGTCATGCATGGGTTCGCTACTCAAACCATTAGTTTTCATATGTGTAGGTGACACTGTCCATGGGTTCGCTACCCAAACCATTAGTGGTCATATGTACTGGATATAGGTGTCCATGGGTTTGGTCGCTTCCCAAAACATTAGTAGTCACACGTTTCAATATACCAACTGTCTGTACTACTTTCCCAGGTCTGAAACCCCTCATGCTTGTTTGTATGACAGCCTTCCTGTAGGCCCCATGCCATTATCCTTTAGCCATGTTCCAACATGTATTTTTTGAAAAAAGGTTCGCACACTTCTTTGGATTTTTCTTCTTTAAGTTATTTTTTCTTCTTTTTATTTATTCATTCTTTGGCAATGACGTTTCGACCTCTCGGTCTTCCTCAGATTCACTAACAAACTACCAACAGGACATGTACCCATCCTTTAGCCATCTTCCGACAGGACATGTACCCATCCTTTAGCCATCTTCCAACAGGAGATGTACCTGGGGTTGCCAACTATCAATGGAAAAAAAATACATGACACTTCATTGAGGCGGGGGTCTGGGTCCCCCAGAAAATGTTGCATTTCTTAGATGTAATTTCCTGCATTTTAATGCATTTTAACGGTCCATTTCCCGTTTCAGCTCTATACAGAACCCATACTTTTATCTCTAAATACGGGACGATTCCATGTTTCAAGGAACGGTTGGCAACCCTACATGTACCCATCCTGTAGGCCAGTGGTTCCCAACCTTTTTCTTCAGGGACCCATGTTTTTAAGCTTTGGTGACCCAGCGCCCGCATGAGAGGAAGTCACTCGATACGCCCTGTCTCCTCCGAAAACTCATTTTAGTCATCATTTTATTCCTCAATTCGTCTTTGTTCAATAACAGAATAAATGTTTAATGTAGCACTTAAATTTTGTTGCTTCTATGCATTTGTCATTTATTCAACATGGGCTACATATGGTATTAAAATGAAACCCCTTAAACTCAAGAGGGCTTCGCGACCCCCCGTGGATCTTTGGCGACCCATAGGTTGGGTCCCGACCCATAGGTTGGGAACCACTGATGTAGCCATCTTCCGACAAGAGATGTATCATCCTTTAGCCATGTTCGAACAGGAAATGTATCTAGCCTTT